>NW_024609446.1:0-176996 GCF_018296145.1 Oncorhynchus tshawytscha
AAACGTCTGTACCAAAACTTGATTAAAAATAAGTTTGACTAAAGGACAACACAGACAGAAGACACTGGCAACAGCTCAAATACACCAGCAAACAGTGTGTGTGTGTGTGTGTGCATAGTGTAAAACAACAGGCTGCCTTACATAAGGCAATGCAAACTAGTGTCATGTGGTGACAACTAGAAACAGCTACATGGCTCAACAACCTGTTCATCTATTTGTCCTTTGAACTCCTCCAGACACCAGGTCCTGGTGTTTTAGTTTGGCCCGGAGGGAATTCAAGATCAGGAGCTGAGTAATGAAAGGGACTTTTAGCATAAAACACGATTGAGATCTGAGCTTGTATTATGTGTTCTCATTTTGAGCTGGAAGAGCAGTGTTTCTTAACTGAATAAGAATGGACCAGGGTTTGAGCCTGGGTGTTGCTACTGATGTCCACCTGACAGCACTGTAGAGATCACAATGGTGAGTTAGACGTCTCTGCGTGACACACAGAGTCAAGAGCCTTCAGTGTAGAGCTTGAGTCTTGCACATAAATAGTATCATCATTGTCCAACACAAAGAGAAAAGTACAACGATTCAACTCCTTTCTGGCTGCAAAGGAAAAACAATCTTTGTGCCGGTAATAAAACCCAATACGTTGTTATTGGATCCATTGTACTTTTGGGACTATGCTATTGGTCCTATTGCATGTAGTATTTTGAATGTGCCTGCTGTTTGTCCTCCTGTCCAGGGTGTGGAGCTGGAGAGCACCAGGCTGGTAATCAGGTACCCAGACCGCTGGGTCCAGAGAACCCCTCCCTCTCCTCAGAGGACCAACTCTATAGGCCTCAACACCTCCTCAGCCTCCCAGTATGCCTCCACAGGGTAAAGACATCCACCTGTCATTCAAAACATCATTATGAGTTATTCTAAAGTGTTACCAATCAACTCATATAAACTTTTGAAATGTACAAAGTGATGGAAGGAGGAAGCAGGAGCTCAGGTGCAGGTGTTTGTGTTTTCATACTGTTTGTCTCTCTCTCTCCCAGGACCAGGAGGATGTCTCCCATCAATGGTGACGAGTGTTTCTTCTGGAGGACCACCGGCTGTTTCTATGGTGACAGGTGTCGCTTCAAACACAAGCCTGACCAGAGAGGAAGAGACAGGAAACCATGGCAACCCTGACCACCACGCAGGGACTGGATAGTACAGAGGGAGGAGAATGATGAGGATGAGGGACTGTGTCCCTACTTTAAAAGGGAAAAGGAGGTTGAGGGTGGGGGCGGGGGTGTCACCCCGTTTGTAGTCCTCTGGCACAGACCACAGATCCCAGACAGAACACTAGACATATATAATGAGTGTGTGAAGTGTCAATCAAAGTGAAGGGAGTGCACCTCTGATTTCCTTCCCCCTCTCCCTCGGCCGGAGCTGTGAAACATGGAAATGACATCATCATTAGAACTTGAAGGGATCTTTGCCCAGTGAACCTCCTCTATGATGACCATGTTGTAGACACTAAGGGGCTGACATCTGTTGTTATCATGTGTTTTACTGTGTATGTATTTATGGTCATGTGACTGAACATGTGACCTGAATGTGTCACTTTGAGACTCAGTGCCAGCATGATGCCATAGGGTGCCAAGTAATTGTCCCTACAGGGATAAATAAACAATGCTTTTAATTGAATATGGGGCACGTTCCAGGCAGACTAAATTGCAGTCACCTGCCTTCTCTCACAACACCTGGATAAGTGTTTGTTTAAGATGTCAGCTAACCCATCATGATTTAGCAAACTGATGCAGGACTGCACAGTCAGTGACGTGGCACGCAACCATGAGTCAGTCTGGAACATCACCAGTGTCCATGGGGTGTTCTAACATCCAGACCACCTTAAATGAAACAAGTAGTGTGCTACTGTGGATATTGGAACAAGACCCATAACACCTTCCTAATATTGAGTTGCTCCTCCCCCTTTCACCCTCAGAACAGCCTCAATTTGTCGGGGCATGGACTCTACAAGGTGTCGAAAGCGTTCCACAGGGATGCTGGCCCATGTTGACTCCAATGCTTCCCACAGTTGTGTCAAGTTGGCTGGATGTCCTTTGGGTGGTGGACCATTCTTGATACACACTGGAAACTGTTTAGTATGGAAAACCCAGCAGCGTTGCAGTTCTTGACACACTCAAACCGGTGCACCTGGCACCTAATACTGTACCCCGTTCAAAGGCACTTAAATTGTTTGTCTTGCCCGTTCACTCTCTGAATGGCACACATACACAACCCATGTCTCAATGCTTAAACATCCTTCTTTAACCTGTCTCCTCCCTTTCATCTACACCGATTGAAGTGGATTTAACAAGTGATCATAGCTTTCACCTGGATTCACCTGGTCATTTATGTTATAGAAATAGCAGGTATTCCTAATATTTTGTACACACAGTGTTCGCTCGGTGGACTAAAACATGTCTGTTCAGTGGACTAGTACATGTCTGTTCAGTGGACTAGTACATGTCTGTTCAGTGGACTAGTACATGTCTGTTCAGTGGACTAGTACATGTCTGTTCAGTGGACTAGTACATGTCTGTTCAGTGGACTAGTACATGTCTGTTCAGTGGACTAGTACATGTCTGTTCAGTGGACTAGTACATGTCTGTTCAGTGGACTAGTACATGTCTGTTCAGTGGACTAGTACATGTCTGTTCAGTGGACTAGTACATGTCTGTTCAGTGGACTAGTACATGTCTGTTCAGTGGACTAATTAAATTCAAGTGGACTAATACATGTCTGTTCAGTGGACTAGTACATGTCTGTTTAGTGGACTAGTACATGTCTGTTCAGTGGACTAGTACATGTCTGTTCAGTGGACTAGTACATGTCTGTTCAGTGGACTAGTACATGTCTGTTCAGTGGACTAGTACATGTCTGTTCAGTGGACTAATTAAATTCAAGTGGACTAAAGTGACAATATGAGGAGCACAGAATGACTGTTTCAGAGCATCAATGTAAAAAGACAATCTGTCTGTATCCTCTCAGCATGTGGGGGAGCTGAGTGTACAAATGACTTAGTGTTTTATTATGTCAATCAGTTGTATTCATTCATAATAAAATACAGTTTAATCAAATCGGATGAAGTTTCATTATTAAATGTAAATTTTATCTGCTGCCACGTGTTGTATATTTATATGTACGTTTCCCTCTGATTGGATTGTCTGAATTCACTTGTCGAGTGACAATTAAAGAAAAAAAACGACATTGATGAAAGATGTGAATCCCTCTACCCTGGCAAAGACAGACTGTATCTAGGAAAACGATTTAGGCTTTGCCTGTTCCTCTCTGCCCCTGTTTCTCTCTGCCCCTGTTCCTCTCTGCCCCCTGTTCCTCTCTGCCCCCTGTTCCTCTCTGCCCCCTGTTCCTCTCTGCCCCCTGTTCCTGTCTGCCCCTGTTTCTCTCTGCCCCTGTTCCTCTCTGCCCCTGTTCCTCTCTGCCCCTGTTTCTCTCTGCCCCTGTTCCTCTCTGCCCCTGTTTCTCTCTGCCCCGTTCCTCTCTGCCCCTGTTTCTCCCTGCCCCTGGCCCCAGTCCTTTTTTGACTGCGTCCCTTTTCTCCACCCTTCCCGAAGTGTGCACTAACAATCACCAATCACACACACACACAGAGGCAGTGTTAACTGAGTTGTCTCATTTCAGGTGGAGAGTTCAGACCCTGTGAAGAAGAAGGGAGCTTCACTAACAGGTGACATGAACACAATTGTCTCAGAATGATTATTTCTATTCACTGAAATGACCCCAGTTTAACACTGTATGTGTGTGTTCTCCTTCAGAGAAGGGTATTCAGTTGTTTAAGCAGGGCCAGTACTCTCAGGATGTGGACATGTTCTCTGAGGCTATCCACTGTGACCCCAAACACCACAGGCACACAACATAAAATACCACAATACTCACAAATTAGATTTGTGTAATCTTGTCCAAACTCTCTCTCTCTCTCTCTCTCTCTCTCTCTCTCTCTCTCACTCTCTCTCTAGTTCTTTGGGAATAATTGATACAGCTAAGGGTGTTTGGAGATCTACTCCTCTGACTCATCACATGCTCAGACGTCCATCCAGCTTTCTCCTGATTGGCCAAAGTGATGCTTCCACAAAGGGAGTGCACTAACAGTGTTGAAGGTCACTATCTGAGCTATCTACTGTGAATGTGCACAATGCTTTGTGTGTCTGTCTGTCAGAATTCTGACTCTCTCGCCATCTTTCTTCCTCTCCCCTCCCTCTTCTCTCCAGCGGTATGGTGAGGCAGAGAGGGCCATGTAACAGAGTGGAGGCTCCTCAGAGGAGGAAGGGGAGGGACATCCCCTTTAGTGAATTTAAAAAGTTATCCTTTTTAGATGAAACTATGTAATCAAATAAATGATTAAAACACACTATTTTGCAATGAAGGTCTATAGTAGCCTCAACAGCACTCTGTAGGGTAGCACCATGGTGTAGCTGGAGGACAGCTAGCTGCCGTGCCCTGGTACATTGATTTCCATACAAAACCTAGGAGGCTCATGGTTCTCGCCCCTTCCATAGACTTACACAGTAATTATGACAAGTTCCAGAGCATGTCCTCCAACCTGACATTTTGACATTTTGAAAGCATAAGCTGCAGCTAGCTAGCACTGCAGTGCATACAATGTGGTGAGTAGTTGACTCAGAGAGAAAGACAATAGTTGAACAGTTTTGAACAAACACAGAGCGATAGATCAAACACCCTGCTCAAACAGAGGGATGCTATATTAGCTAGCTGGCTATGATGATCCAACACAACACTGGAACTCTCCTTCATTTATTTGGCGTGGGCTACGGCCAAACTGTAGCCTGTGTGGAGTTGGGTTAATAAAACGTACATTCGTAAACTCAATCCTCTGTCTGGACAATTGTTCCTTTATGATCTAGCCAGGTCATTGCACTATGTTGACTAGGACATTACTTTAGCTAATATGGTGACAACGATATAGAGTGTGTGTAGTAGTTTGACTTGGAAAGGTTTTTCCGCCTGGTCACATACAGCTGGTGTGTTGTACATTGCTACTATAACAACCTCCACTCTTCTGGGAAGGCTTTCCACTAGATGTTGGAACATTGCTACAAGCATTTCGCTACAGCATTTGGCTAACACCCGCAATAACATCTGCTAAACACGTGTATTTGACAAATACAATTTGATTTGATTGCTGTGGGGACTTGCTTCCCTTCAGCCACAAGAGCATTAGTGAGCTTAGGCAGTGATGTTTGGCGATTAGGCCTGGCTTGCAGTCGGTGTTCCAAAGATCCCAAAGGTTTTCGATGGGGTTGAGGTCTGGGCTCTGTGCAGGCCATTTAAGATCTTCCACCCCGATCTCGCCAAACCATTTCTGTATGGATCTTGCTTTGTACACGGGGGCATTGTCATGCTGAAACAGGAAAGTGACTTTCCCAAACTGTTTCCACAAAGTTGGAAGCACAGAATCGTATAGAATATCATTGTTTGCTGTCGCGTTAACATTTCCCTTCACTGGAATTAAGGGATCTAGCCTAAACCAAGAAAAACAGCCCCAGACCATTATTCCTCCTCACCAAACTTTACAGTTGGCACTGTGCATTGGGGCAGGTAACGTTCTCCTGGCATCCGCCAAACCCAGATACGTCCGTAAAAATGGAAATCCATTTCATGAAGCCCCCGACGAACAGTTCTTGTGCTGAAGTTGCTTCCAGTCGCAGTTCGGAGCTCGGTAGTGAGTGTTGCAGCCGAGGACAGATGATTTCTACACGCTACGTGCTTCAGCACTCAGCGGACCCCATTCTGTGAGCTTGTGTGGCCTACCACTTCACGGCTGAGCCGTTGTTGCTCCTAGACGTTACCACTTCATAATAACAGCATTTACAGTTGACCAGGGCAGCTCTAGCAGGGCAGAAATTTTACAAACAGACTTGTTGTAAAGGTGGCATCCTATGAAGGTGCCATGTTGAAAGTCACTGAGCTCTTCAGTAAGGCCATTCTACTGCCAATGTTATGGAGTTTGCATGGCTGTGTGCTCGATTTTATACATCTGTCAGTAATGGGTGTGGCTGAAATAAACTAATCCGTTAATTTGAAGGGATGTTCACATACTTTTGTATTGTGTATGTGTCCCAAAAAAAAGCACATTTTGTTATATCTCCTAGATATAGGACAGCCACTTCAAAATATTACGTCTTTTTTAAATTTAGCCATTTATGAATGTGTTACTCAATGTGTTTATATGGGCTACAGCAGTAAAGGACTAATTCAATATTTTATCAAATCATTTTTATGTATTTTTTTTTACCTAAAGGGGTACTATATTTCAAAATCAAATAGCTAAATGATCCATGGTATGACCACCTTAAAACAATTCCAGATGTCAGCTAGTAGAACCCCCAAACGGCTCAGACATTTAGAGGTTCAGAAACCGAGTGTCAGAGGGAGCAATGACCAGCACCAAAACACACAAATCAAATCTAATTGTATTTGTCACATGCACCAAATACAACAGGTGTAGACCTTGAAGTGAAATGGTTTACTGACAAGCCCTTAACTAACAAAATAATAGATTTCTTAAATGATAAAAATGATTTAAAAAATGAATCACACAATAAAATAACAATAACGAAGCAGCAATAAACAACTACATGAAAGATTATTCATTGTCATTTAAAAACATGCATCAGTCAGACACAATAAGACTCAATAATCCCAGACAGACAGACAGGCAGACAGTTATATGCATGTCAGGGTTCACTTTGGGTCCATTGTTCTGAAGATCAGTGAGCTGAAGACATCTCTTTCACACAAGAACACAGTGGATATACAGAGCAGCTTGCCTTGGCCTTGGCATAATGACAGCTCACTGTTGTCTGTTGTTTCTAGCTAGCTAATGTTGGTAGCTAAATGACAGCTAACTAACTAGGTCACTAGCTAACTATGGGGTCTAGCTAACTATGGGGTCTTGCTGTAATTCAGTGGCAGCGCATCATATTGTTCACAATCCAGTACATTCAGAGTAGCTGTGTGATGCACAAAAATGCTTGTTTATCACTGAATAACAGCAGCTTCATGTAGCTAACAAGATAGCTGAGATCACTAATTTGCTCAATTCAAATAACACAGTATTTTTACGTGCATGCCTGGTTTATTCTATATAAATATTTTTAATTTTCAAATGTTATTTTACCTTCTATTTTAGATATTTTCATCGGACTAGTAGGGACATATGAAGCCTGGAGGCTGCAGTAATGATGAGATGTCAGTAGGGAGAGCTCTAGTCTAGAACACTGGTACCAAAGATACTCCCCTTTCATCTGTTCTGGAACCTTCAGTACCAGCTGATGAGGAGATGGGAATGGGTCACATGTTGTCTCTTGTAAAACATGTAGGTCCACTCCTCATATAAAGAAATGTAACTACAGTATTCTGACTTTAGACCATTTTCTATTTAGATACAGTAACATCCCTTATGTGACATGCTGTTGCTGCATGTTAATGACCTGACTAGGCTACTTTAAATGTGTCAACCACAGAACTCACACTTAGGCTACGCCTGTTTCTACTAACACTTACAGTAGATTACTTCTTGTTTCCTCACAGTGACAGTAAGTTGACTAACTGTTCAAGACCTCTCCCCTTCACTTCACTCTGTAAGTACACTTGATGATATCTTGGAATATAGTTTTAGTTTTGATGTTTTTATCCAAACATCACATGACTTCCTGTATCTTTGTACTTGTTGGTTTATTTTGAACTGTGTTTTGGTTGTTACATCAGGGCCTGTATTCATAAAGTGTCTCAGACGGTCCATATAATTATGATCTAAAAGGCTAAACTGATCCCAGATCAGCTCTCCTACTCTGATACACTTTGTGAATACTGACCCTGGACTGGGGTTTCATGGCAAATGCCAAACGTCCTGCACGGTGTTGGGCTGTAAGCACAACCCCCACCTGTGGACGTTGGGCCCCATACCACCTTCATGGAGTCTGTTTCTGACCGTTTGAGCAGACACATGCACATTTGTGGCCTGCTGGAGGTCATTTTGCAGGGCTCTGGCAGTGCTCCTCCTGCTCCCCCTTGCACAAAGGCGGAGGTAGCGGTCCTGCTGCTGGGTTGTTGCCCTCCTTCTGCCTCCTCTACGTCTTCTGATGTACTGGCCTGTCTCCTGGTAGCGCCTCCATGCTCTGGACACTATTTTGACAGACACAGCAAACCTTCTTGCCACAGCTCGCATTGATGTGCCATCCTGGATGAGCTGCACTACCTGAGCCACTTGTGTGGTTTGTAGACTCTGTCTCATGCTACCACTAGAGTGAAAGCACCGCCAGCATTCAAAAGTGACCAAAACATCAGCCAGGAAACATAGGAACTGAGAAGTGGTCTGTGGTCCCCATCTGCAGAACCACTCCTTTATTGGGGGTGTCTTGCTAATTGCCTATAATTTCCACCTGTTGTCTATTCCATTTGCACAACAGCGACAAGACAACACATTCTAATATATTATAAACATTCCATATAGAATAGTTAACATATAACATGTATTTAAATTAAAGTGGAAATGGGTGACATTTTGTCAATTTTAGAAATGTAGGGCCCATTTTAATACAGTAACCTCCCTTCTCTGACATGCTGTTCTGGTCCTCATGCATGTTAATGTATTAAAGAGGAAGGAAAGGACAGTTCTGTATCCGCTACTTGTGTCCTAACTACATAAATATGTATCAACCACAGAACTGACACTTACTGTCTGTCTCCACACACTATCTGTAAGTTAACTCACTGTACAAGACTCTCCTTCACTTCACTCTGTAAGTACTCTTGACAATATCTTGAAATACATTTTCTGGTTATTTGTTTTTAGTCATTTGTCATATACTTGAGGGTAATGTATAATTTTACTTGTCGTTGTGTTTTGGTTGTTACATCAGGGTCAGTATTCATAAAGTGTCTCAGTGTAGGAGTGTTGATCTACATAGTGATGAGATGATTAACCAGGGTAAAATAGACATGTAAACAAACATTTGAATGCCTGCTCAGTGTGTGGACTCCTGTGTGTGTGTGTGTGTGTGTGTGTGTGTGTGTGTGTGTGTGTGTGTGTGTGTGTGTGTGTGTGTGTGTGTGAATGACACAGTGGATTTAGCTGAGGGCCCTTCAGGACTGATGGGGAGGAGGGTTGACATCTATACTGTGTAGGATGTGTGTTTTAACTTTTCTACATCCATAACAACCAGCTCTCTAGACTTTAATACAGACCCCATGGGCCTTATGAGCCTTCCCTGCAGATGCTTGTTGTATATTTGTAAGTGTGTGTGTACGTGCGTGCGTGTGTGTGTCTGTCTGTGCCTACGTGTGTTTGTGTGCAAGTTTGTTGTGTGTGTGTGTGTGTGTGTGAGTTTGTGTGTGTGTGTGTGTGTGTGTGTGTGTGTGTGTGTGCATGTGTGTGTGAGTCACTTGCTATTCATTCTCACAGCTTGGGGATAGGAGCTGTTGAACCTGGACTGAAGTAAATAGTATTAACATGAGACACAGTGATGGTGGGTTGTGTTTAGGAGTAGTATTAACATGAGACACAGTGATGGTGGGTTGTGTTTAGGAGTAGTATTAACATGAGACACAGTGATGGTGGGTTGTGTTTAGGAGTAGTATTAACATGAGACACAGTGATGGTGGGTTGTGTTTAGGAGTAGTATTAACATGAGACACAGTGATGGTGGGTTGTGTTTAGGAGTAGTATTAACATGAGACACAGTGATGGTGGGTTGTGTTTAGGAGTAGTATTAACATGAGACACAGTGATGGTGGGTTGTGTTTAGGAGTAGTATTAACATGACACAGTGATGGTGGGTTGTGTTTAGGAGTAGTATTAACATGAGACAGTGATGGTGGTTTGTGTTTAGGAGTAGTATGAACATGAGAAAGTGATGGTGGGTTGTGTTTAGGAGTAGTATTAACATGAGACACAGTGATGGTGGGTTGTGTTTAGGAGTAATATTAACATGAGACAATGATGGTAGGTTGTGTTTAGGAGTAGTATTAACATGACACAGTGATGGTGGGTTGTGTTTATGAGTAGTATTAACATGAGACACAGTGATGGTGGGTTGTGTTTAGGAGTAGTATTAACATGAGACACAGTGATGGTGGGTTGTGTTTAGGAGTAGTATGAACATGAGACAGTGATGGTGGGTTGTGTTTAGGAGTAGTATTAACATGAGACACAGTGATGGTGGGTTGTGTTTAGGAGTAATATTAACATGAGACAGTGATGGTGGGTTATGTTTAGGAGTAGTATTAACATGAGACACAGTGATGGTGGGTTATGTTTAGGAGTAGTATTAACATGAGACACAGTGATGGTGGGTTATGTTTAGGAGTAGTATTAACATGAGACACAGTGATGGTGGGTTGTGTTTAGGAGTAGTATTAACATGAGACACAGTGATGGTGGGTTGTGTTTAGGAGTAGTATTAACATGAGACACAGTGATGGTGGGTTGTGTTTAGGAGTAGTATTAACATGAGACACAGTGATGGTGGGTTGTGTTTAGGAGTAGTATTAACATGAGACAGTGATGGTGGGTTGTGTTTAGGAGTAGTATTAACATGAGACAGTGATGGTGGGTTGTGTTTAGGAGTAATATTATGAGACACAGTGATGGTGGGTTGTGTTTAGGAGTAGTATTAACATGAGACACAGTGATGATGGGTTGTGTTTAGGAGTATTATTAACATGAGACACAGTGATGGTGGGTTGTGTTTAGGAGTAGTATTAACAAGAGACACAGTGATGGTGGGTTGTGTTTAGGAGTAGTATTAACATGAGACACAGTGATGGTGGGTTGTGTTTAGGAGTAGTATTAACATGAGACACAGTGATGGTGGGTTGTGTTTAGGAGTAGTATTAACATGAGACACAGTGATGTTGGTTTAGATAAAATGCATATTAGACTTTATAGAATATGGTCCTCTGTACCTCAGTTGGCACGTAATGGGATGCACATATAACTAACTGTAAGTCACTTTGGATAAAAGCATCTGCTAAATGACATTATTTATGGACAGCAGACTACAACACACTACACAGTCAATACAGCAGGCTATGGTGATGTTCATGGATGCCGCTGATAGATTAAGATACTACTAGTACTGTACAACAGAGGAGGCTGGTGGGCAGAGCTATAGGAGGAATGACTGGAATGAATGGAACAGTATCCATTCATTCTGTTCATATTACTGCACAAATGAATAAGGACATCAGGACTGGAGGCTGCAGTAATGTTGAGATGCCAGTAGGGAGAACTCTAGTCTAGAACACTGGAACCTTCAGTACCACTTTGATGCAGCTGATGAGGAGTGTAAATTGAATGTGTTTGTAGAATAGAATGAATGACATCATGGAACTGACCAAATGTAAATGGAACTTTTACCTGTTCCATGTAGAACTCAGAGGGACCAGGCCAACACATTCTAAGATATTATAAACATTCCATATAGAATAGTCAACATAGTGTTAACATGGTTCTGTATTTAAATGTAAATGGAACTTTGACCTGTTCCATGTAGAACTCAGAGGGACAAGGCAACACATTCTAAGATATTATAAACATTCCATATAGAATAGTCAACATATTAAGATGGTTCTGTACTTTTACTGAAAACTGGAAATGGGTGACATTTTGTCCATTATAGAAATGTAGGGCCCACTCTAATACAGTAACTGTTACGGTTTTCTTCCGTCGAAGGAGAGTCGGACCAAAATGCAGCGTGGTTAAATCGAGACATCCTTAATGACGATGAATACGAACAATACAAAACAACAAATGGAATGTGAAAACCTATACAGCCTGTCTGGTGACAACTAACACAGAGACAGGAACAATCACCCACAAAACACTCAAAGAATATGGCTGCCTAAATATGGTTCCCAATCAGAGACGACGAGAATCACCTGCCTCTGATTGAGAACCGCCTCAGGCAACCATAGACTTTGCTAGAACACCCCACTAAGCCACAATCCCAAAACCTACGAAAAACCCCCATATATAAACACAACACAAAATAAACCCATGTCACACCCTGGCCTGACCAAATAAATATATAAACACAAAATACTAAGACCAGGGCGTGACAGTAACCTCCCTTTCTGACATGCTGTTCTGGTCCTCATGCATGTTAATGTCTTAAAGAGGAAGGAGAGGACAGTTCTGTATCAGATACATGTGTCCTGACAACTTTACATATTAGTCAATCACTGAACTGCCACTCACTACCAGTAAGTTGACTAACTGTACAAGACCTCTCCCCTTCACTTCACTCTGTAACTACTCTTGACAATATCTTGAAATATAGTTTTGGGTTATTTGTTTTTGTAATAAGTCATATTCTTGAAGGTAATGTATCATTTTACTTCTTGTTTTGAGCTGTGTTTTGGTTGTTACATCAGGCCAGTATTCATAAAGTGTCTCAGTGTAGGAGTGTTGATCTACATAGGGATGAGATGATTAACCAGGGTAAAATAGACATGTAAACAAACATTTGAATGCCTGCTCAGTGTAACTGCACTGTTTGCGTGTGTGTGTGTGTGTGTGTGTGTGTGTGTGTGTGTGTGTGTGTGTGTGTGTGTGTGTGTGTGTGTGTGTGTGTGTGTGTGTGCATGTGTGTGTGTCACTTGCTGTTTAGCCTCACAGATTGGTGATAGGAGTTATCATTGAACCTGGTGGTCAGTCTTTAGGCTGCTGTACAGCTTGATGGACTGTAGAGGATTGAACATTTATCCTTCTATATTTGGGGTTCTGAGAATAAAACAGCTTCAGAATAATCAATGTAGAAATATGTGTTTACAGTAATACAATGTATCAGGTGGAGTTAATCAACAGCTATAGAGTGAGTTGTTGTTTATGTTTCTAAGACTGCAGGGTGGGAGATGCAACAATGTCCTTGAGAACAGCAGGAAGTGTATTGGTGGTATTTCTCTGGTCTGTGACAGGTATGGTCTCATTCATAACTTATATGTTTGTCAATCTACAGACTTTTGTAAAATATTAAAATGACATTTGTGTTTTATTATTCTGTTGTGTTCTGTTAGGAGTCTCCAGTTCACTTCAGTAGTTATCTTTCACACCTCTGTTACCTTACTGAGTGATGCGTATGTGTTTTCTCATCACACTCAACTCAACTCAGCAACTATGGCAACAAAGTATGGACAAAGCCTACAGTCAGTGTGAGCCAATGGCTTAATGTAATACCCTTGTGTTCTGTGACTGTTCAGTTGTACTGGGGCAGAATGGCTGGAGAGTGACTTACACCACTCAGAGTATCTGTACCTTGAAGGGGTCAACAGTGGAGCTGACCTGCTCTTACACATATCCCAGAGGTAAAGTCACAACAACCTTCTGGTTCACTAAAATGGAGGCTGGTAAAGGACCTAAAGATCTAGGTCAGGACCCAGAGTATGCAGGTCGTCTGGAGTATCATGGAGATAAGAAGAAAGACTGTACCCTGAAAATCACAGACCTGAGAGAGAGAGACTCAGCTACGTACAAGTTCAGATTATTAACAGATCAGACCAGAGGGAAATATTATGGACGTCCTGGAGTCACTCTGTCTGTCACAGGTACAGTTACATTCTATATACTGGTGACCCTGGAGTCACTCTGTCTGTTACAGGTACAGTAACATTCTATATACTGGTGACCCTGGAGTCACTCTGTCTGTCACAGGTACAGTTACATTCTATATACTGGTGACCCTGGAGTCACTCTGTCTGTCACAGGTACAGTTACATTCTATATACTGGTGACCCTGGAGTCACTCTGTCTGTCACAGGTACAGTTACATTCAATATAGTTAAACTGTTGAATTCCATTTAGTTCAGGAAAATTGTCTGGTTTGTTTTTATGTCTGTATAACATAGGATTTCTTCCTTATTTGTATTAGAGTGATAAGTCAGTGATAAAGGGATTTACAGTGATATTGTTTTTCTCCAGGTCTTCAGGTGAAGGTGACTGGTGGACATCAGGATAAGACACTGACCTGTAGCACCACCTGTACTCTGACTGACAACCCCACCTACATCTGGTACAAGAACGGACACAAAGTAAAGGAGGACACTTCCAGCCTGGACTCAGACTCAGACTCAGACTCAGACTTTAGTGATGCAGACAGTTACTCCTGTGCTGTAAAAGGCCATGAGGATCTCCTCTCTCCTGCAGTGTGTGAGTGTGGACTTTTTTATACACATTTCATATAAATACAATTTGCTTCAGGTCGAGACTTTTGTCAATAAATCAATAAATATTGATCATTATTTAAAAATGATGGTTTTCACTACTGTAAACTGGTTAACTAGTTGTATTCTACTTCATAAACAACATCAGTGTATACTGGAAGGTATTGTAATAAAATATTTATGAGATGTTATATTGTATTTTTGTATTTAAGGTCAGAAGTGTTGGAGTGTGACTTACACCCATCAGAGTATCTGTACCTTGAAGGGGTCAACAGTGAACATATCCTGCTCTTACACATATCCCAGTTATCATGAGATCAAACAAGCTTTCTGGTTTACTAAATGGTCTGGTATGGAGGCTGAAGATCTGAGCTCAGTGCCAGAGTATGAGGGTCATATAGAGTACCTTGGGGATAGTTTGGTATATTAACATTGTAGTGACAGATATTGGCTCCACATGATACTTGAATGGATCATCTTCAATAAGAGGATGGATCTAAAAGTCATTGTGTGGAAAAGTACATTTGTGGAAAGTTTGTAATATTTTTACCTGATTTCATTTGTACTATTTTTAAAAATCCACTGTCTTTTACATCAGATGGACCAAGGAACACCTCAGTGTCAGTTAGTCCCTCTGGTGAAATAGTGGAGGGCAGTTCAGTGACTCTAACCTGCAGCAGTGATGCCAACCCACCTGTCCAGAGTTACACCTGGTGGTACAAGAAGAATGGAGGTGACTATCAGAGTATGACAGGACCACAGCATGTCTTCAACCAAATCCAGTCATCTGACACTGGAGAGTACTACTGTGTGTCCCAGAATGAGATGGGGACAGACATGTCTAGGACCATAAACATGGATGTGAAGTGTGAGTAAAGTACAGCTCAGTGTTTGAATGAGAAGGTAGCTAAACAATTGTAATTAAATGAAGTCGTTTTAAAGTACAGGATCTCCAAATGTATATATGTTAACTTTTTGTGTTAGTCAGAGTTTCAGATCTCTGACTTAACATATCATTTATTTTTGACACGGCATGTCATTTGTAAATATACTACTGTCATAAATATGCTACTGTCCTTTCCCCTCTGACAAATTATCCTTTACCAGATGGACCAAAGAACACCTCAGTGTCAGTCAGTCCCTCTGGTGAAATAGTGGAGGGCAGTTCAGTGACTCTGACCTGCAGCAGTGATGCCAACCCACCTGTGGACAAATACACCTGGTACTTTCAAAATGAGACTTTTCTAAATGGATGTGGACAGATGTACAACATCAGTAACTTCAGGTCTGAGGACAGTGGACATTACCACTGTGAGGCCTGGAATAGAAGAGGATCTAGGAACTCTACAGCTCTGATGATCATTTTACCAGGTGAAGTTCCATCTTATATATTTCAATACAAAATTACATTTCAAGCTATTATTAATAGTAATACATTGGCTTATTGTACTTTGTTTAATAATTATATATACGTTGAGATTAGATCAGTTAACAAATGTTGTATTATTGTCCTGGACTATGTTTATTTTCACTTTATAAAATGCCAGTACTCATATCATCCATATTTTATTTTAGGGAAACAAACATCAGTTCTGACTGCAGCTGTAGGAATCATAGTGGTTGTTCTGGTTCTCATCCTCTGTTTCTCTGGCTTCATGTGAGTGATTCTTTTAAAGATTATTTCACCCCAACACTTTTTATTAACTTAACTTGTTTCAAGAATAAATTAATTCATGTACAAAACAGGAAGAAGAACTCCACATCCACCTCCAACACAAGAGACACAGCAGATGATGGACAGGTGAGTCTGTTGGAATCAGAAGGTGACTGTGATGACTGTATTCTTTGTGGAACATTTCTACTCCTCATGTTGTCTGTTCTCTCTCTCCATCAGGGAGACTCTAGTCCAGTGTATGACAACATCTCAAACATGGACATGACCCTACTGCAGCACAGACAGCTGACACAGATGACCAGGATGATGTTCACTACGCCAGCGTCCACTTTTCTCGCTCCAGATACCAGGAAATGCCTCTGTCCTCCACCGTCCAGCTGCCTCAACCCCAGATACAAGACGAAGATGTCCAATACGCCGCTGTGAAATTCAACCTCCCCGGTGCTGCCACCCAGTGAGCATATTCTGCCATTACAACAACATAGAGTAAATACTATAACATTGTGAACACCTAGCATTAAAGGAGAAGTTTGCTTGTTTACAACCAAATCTGGGTGTCCAGTATGCTGCTGGGGGGCATTATCACCTTGGCTGCTGTGGGTTATTTCACCTCAGACTACCTACAATCACATAGCCTATTAGTTATAATGTTGTAATGTTATACACCTGAAAGGGAGGAAATATGGGAATGATTCACACTGACACACTAATCACAGAAGACACAAAAACCTGTGACATTTTTAGAACTGTGTTGTTTGCATGTTGATAGTATTATAATGTAGGACGATAGGGAAGATAGGTCCTGTGGTGATGTTTTTTTATGTTCCTAAATTGTTTGATTAGATTAGTACAGACTTTCTCAGGGGACCCCATACGGGTCCCCGACCCCAAGTTTGGGAACCACTGTAATAACCTCTCCCTCTGCTTCCTTCCTTCCTCTCTCTCTCTGTCTCCTCTACTTCTGCCTGCATTGCAGCCTGCCTCAGCCTCTCCACTGATTGCCACATCACTGTCTGTCTCAGTAGCCTGCTCTCTGTAAAGGACTTAGCAGCGTATTTGTTTCTCCTGCTGAGGTCGGCTCCGTTTAACCTTAGCGTCTTACTTCATCCTTCTAGCTGGCTAAGTAACACTAACCAGACCCCTTCAATGTTACTGCAATAGAAGTGTCTTCCGGTAGCTATCCTCCAACCTGACTGAATCTATAAGAGACTATTTACCAGCTGTGATCTCATTCTCTGAGAGTGATGTTTTGATTGGTTGATGTCTTTAGGCACGGTGGGATGGTTTTAAAAATGGCCTTTTGTCCGGCATCTGGCAAACACACTGTTAGCAGAGCAACCTGCAGCCTGGTGGAGTGCGTTTCACGTCGCCCTCGGCCTGTGCCGCGAGAAGGGGAATTATTATCCTTCTGAGAAAATGGTGAATGTGCTGCTGAAAATCAAGGAGGCAAATCCAGGGGACGCAGGAGAACATAACAATCAAACCATTGTTCAGAATTCCACTCGTTCACAAAGAGGCAGGCGCGATTAGTCAGATCAAGAATATAAGAGTTCTGAGCTTTGACCATCACTGGGAGCAATATTTAGACGTTGATCCGTAATTCATTTTCTTTATTATATACATTATTTGTATTAGAATGTGATTATATTTAAATTAGAAAATAATTACTTGGTCTGAACCTCAGTGTTCTCATATGTAGTTATGGCCATATGCTCATTGGAGGAGTAGACAATGATGATGCCATCAATAATGCATATTCTGCATTAAGGTAATTCATGCCTCAACACCAGAAACAGGACAAGGATCTGCAATAAGCTGTTGTGAATTGTAACCGCCTCACTGCTGTCTCCCAGGTGATATTCTGCATTAAGGTCATTCATATGCTGCTGCTTATTGTAGGAGATGTCATCAATAAGCAAAACAGTTGACCCCTAGTGGCCACTTTTGATGTTATATCCTTAAACTATGAACCCGACAATGGACATCTCAAGACAATTACTATGACAATAGTGAGGGAGTGATGTCATGATGATTTTTAGAATGTGTTCTCTCTTTGCGTTCCAAATGGCACACTGTTCCCTATTTAGTGCGCTCCTTTTGACCTGAGTTGGGATGCGGATTTTGTTTAATTTCTGTTTCTCTCTCTTCAGACCCGTGGTGGCACAAACAGCTGAGAAGGACCCCTCTGAGATCTACAGTAGAATCAACAAACCCAGAACCAAGAAGACCTGAACACAACAAATTCAGAACCAAGAAGACCTGAACACAACAAACCCAGATCCAAGAAGACCTGAACTCAACAAACCAAGAACCAAGAAGACCTGAACACAACAAACCCCGAACCAAGAAGACCTGAACACAACAAACCCAGAACCAAGAAGACCTGAACACAACAAACCCCGAACCAAGAAGACCTGAACACAACAAACCCCGAACCAAGAAGACCTGAACTCAACAAACCAAGAAGACCTGAACACAACAAACCCAGAACCAAGAACACCTGAACTCAACAAACCAAGAAGACCTGACCTCAACAAACCCAGAACCAAGAACGCCTGAACACAACAAACCCAGAAGACCTGAACTCAACAAACCCAGAATCAAGAAGACCTGAAAACAAAAAGTTGAACAAAAACCATGTACACTATATATTCAAAAGTGGACATCCCTTCAAATTAGTGGATTTGGCTATTTCAGCCACACCCGTTGCTGACAGATGTATAAAATCGAGCACACAGCCATTCAATCTCCATAAACAAACATTGGCAGTAGAATGGCCTTAATGAAGAGCTCAGTGACTTTCAACGTAGCACCGTCAAAAGATGCCTCCTTTTCAACAAATCGTAAATTGTAAAATTTCTGCCCTGCTGGAGCTGCCCCGGTCGACTGTAGGTGCTGTTATTGTGAAGTGGAAACATCTGAGAGCAACAACTGCTCAGTTGCAAAGTGGTAGGCCACACAGCCGCAAAGTGGTAGGCCACACAGCCACAAAGTGGTAGGCCACACAGCCGCAAAGTGGTAGGCCACACAGCCGCAAAGTGGTAGGCCACACAGCCGCAAAGTGGTAGGCCACACAGCCGCAAAGTGGCAGGCCACACAGGTGCAAAGTGGTAGGCCACACAGCCGCAAAGTGGTAGCGCATAGCGTGTAAAAATCGCCTGTCCTCGGTTGCAACACTCCCTACCGAGTTCCAAACTGTCTCTGGAAGCAACGTCAGCACAACAACTGTTCGTAGGGAGCTTCATGAAATGGGTTTCCAAGGCCAAGCAGCTGCACACAAGCCTAAGATCACCATGTGCAATGCCAAGCGTCGGCTGGAGTGGTGTAAAGCTCGCCACCATTGGACTCTGGAGACATTGACTCTGTTGCACAAACACCATTGCACATTGACTCTGTACCGGTACCCCCTGTATATAGCCCCCGCTATTGTTATTTACTGCTGCTCTTTTATTATTTATTTTTCTTATCGCTTACTTTTTACTTTGTGCACGGGGGCATTGTCATGCTGAAACAGGAAAGGGCCTTCCCAAAATGTTGCCACAAAGTTGGAAGCACAGAATTGTCTAGAATGTCGTTCTATGCTGTAGCGTTATGATTTCCTTCACTGGAACGAAGGGGCTTAGCAAAAACCATGAAAAACAGGCCCAGTGTCATAGAGGTGTCACGCCCTGCCCCATGCCACAAGGCTAGGATTGTCCAGTGACAGTGAACTGACGGGGAGTTCAGCTGTTGGCTGGAAGTGGATCTTTACTCCGAATAGCTTGTTTCATCTCATCCTACAGATGCTCAATTGAATTGAGACCTGGTGACTGGCCAGGCTACTGAGTAAGCAGAACTCCCCGTCAGTTCACTGTCACTGGACAATCCTAGCCTTGTACCATGGGGCATTATCCTGCTGAAAAATATATATTTGCAGATGGATACACTGGTGCCATGAAGGAATGCACCTGATTGGCAATGATGAGGTTCAGATATCCTGTGGCATTGAAACATTGCTCCACTTTTATCAAGGGGCCCAATGTGTACTGTGAAACCACACCCCACACCATCACACCACCACCACCAGCCTGTGATGTTGACACGCAGCATGATGGCTGCATGTACTCATGTGGTTCTCTCCATACCCTAGTCCTCCCATCAGCGTGAAACAGCAAGAGCCAGGATTCATCAAACCCAGCAGCGTTGCAGTTCTTGACACACTCAAACTGGTGCGCCTGGCACCTACTACCCTGTTCAAATAAATATGTTGTCTTGCCCATTCACCCTCAATGGCACACATACACAATCCATGTCTCAATTGTCTCAAGGCATAAAACCCTTTTCCTCTCCTTCATCTACAAGTGACATCAATAAGGGATCATAGCTTTCACCTGGACTCACCTTGTTAGTCTATGTTTTGTACACTCAGTTTATACAGATATATGTAATTAAGCAATAAGGCCAAAGGTATATTGGCCAATTTACTGTCCCACGGTTAATGACTCCTCTTAGGCAACGTGACGTGAAGCAGAGTGCCTGGATACAGCCCTTAGCCATGGTATATTGCTATTATAAACTGGTTACCAACATAAATAGAAAAGTAAACACGTACACTAACCGGTTTACAATAATATATACCATTTTAGCAGACACTTTTATCCAAAGTCATTCACTCATTCATTACAGTCATGGGTGCATACATCTTTCATATGGGTAGTCCCAGCAGGAATGGAACCTCCGAGCCACGCTCTACCAACCGAGTCACACAGAACTACTCTATTGACACTCAGAGTACGAGTGCTGATCTAGGGTCAGTTTTGACGTTTAGACTACGATGAATAAGAAAGGCGATTGTAGATATTTAGAAAAGTCTATATGTATTGTATGAAGTATTTTTAAGTTACAGTAAACTCAACTAACGACTAGAACTTTCCACAAAAACTGTAGATGTCTGAATTAGGCAGCCTCGATGTCCAGTTATATTTTATACAACTATATTTTGTTATATGTTATCTGTCAGAAAGAATCATCAAACATATGAGACTATTGCGTTACAGGTAAGACCAAAATGCTGACTGTGTTGACGTAACAATGTTTACTACAGCAACAGGGGCAGGCAAACGTCAGGTCAAGACAGGCAGAGGTCGATAATCCAGAGTAGGGTGGGGCAAGGGTTACAGGACAGGCAGGCAGGGTCAGGTTCAGGTCAGGCAGGCTCAGGTTCAGGTCAGGCAGGCTCAGGGTCAGGTCAGGCAGGCTCAGGGTTCAGGTCAGGTCAGGTCAGGTCAGGCAGGCTCAGGTTCAGGTCAGGCAGGCTCAGGTTCAGGTCAGGCAGGCTCAGGTTCAGGTCAGGCAGGCTCAGGTCAGGCAGGCTCAGGTTCAGGTCAGGCAGGCTCAGGGGTTCAGGTCAGGCAGGCTCAGGTTCAGGTCAGGCAGGCTCAGGTTCAGGTTCAGGTTCAGGTCAGGCAGGCAGGCTCAGGGTCAGGTCAGGCAAGGGTCAAAACCAGAAGGGCGAGAAAAAGAGAGACTGGGAAAAGCAGGAGCCGAGACAAAACGCTTTTTGACTTGACAAACAAGAGGAACTGACAACAGACAAACAGAGAACACAGGTATAAGTACACAGGGGATAATGGGGAAGAAGAGCGACACCTGGAGGAGGGTGGAGACAAGCACAAGGGCAGGTGAAACAAATCAGGGAGTGACAGAGACTATATATGAAGTCTAACAACAATAGTTATTCTATCTGTTCTATTATATTGTAATAGTTTATATGGTATTGTTAGATGATACACATGATAACAATTAGCATTTCTAAAATTATTTTTATGACAAAGTTATGGCACAAATTTTCCTCAATGTCCCGGAAAAAGTTATGCTTGATCCAACGTTCCTTATTGCTTTAAAAATAATAATGTGTGACGTGTGATATTTTATGAAATAAACGTATAAGATTAAACTTAATTGTCACTGTTTTTACCTTGTTATAACAGTGTATTTAGTGGATAGAAAATTAAAAGCTTTCAACATCTCACCTCTTGTACTGTGCAGTACATACAGTAACTACAATTTAGACATTTACATTGGTTTCTAGAGCAATAATGGTTTATTCACCTTCATCATCATCATCATATTCATCAGTACAAACTATACACAGACACTTTCAGAAGGGCCAATGTCCAGCACCTAGACACACAACCAGTTACATGAAATATTATTAACCTCTGAACCACCCATCCTGGATCCGGAATAATTGTCATCAGCAACGCTGAATAGCATAGCGCCACAGTCAAATAATATTCCTAGAAAATATTCATATTCATGAAATCACAAGTGCAATATTGCAAAACACAGCTTAGACTTTTGTTAATCCACCTGTCGCCTCAGATTTTGAAATGATGCTTTACAGCGAAAGCAATCCAAGCGTTTGTAAATTTATCGATCGCTCGACAAAACAATAAATTCACTTAGCATCAGGTAACTTGGTCACGAAAATCAGAAAAGCAGTCAAATTAATCGTTTACTCTTGATCTTCGGATGTTTTCACTCACGAGACTCCCAGTTAGACAAATGTTCCTTTTGTTCCATAAAGATATTTTTTATATCCAAATACCTCCGTTAGTTTGATGCGTTATGCCCAGGAATCCACCGGAAAGAGCGGTCACGACAACGCAGACAAAAATTCCAAACTATATCCATAATGTCCACAGAAACATGTCAAACGTTTTTATAATCAATCCTCAGGGTGTTTTTCAAATATCTATTCAATAATATATCAACCGGGACAGTTGGCTTTTCACTAGGACCGGGAGTAACAATGGTAGCCTTTCTCTTTTGCCCACAACTCACTCAGAGCCCCTACCTATCCACTTACGCAATTGGGTCGTTCACGCTCATTCTTCAAAATAAAAGCCTGAAACTATGTCTGAAGACTATTAGGAAAAGGAATCTGGTTGATATCCCTTTAAATGGAGCAATGGGAGGCTATGGAACATGGAGTTTTCAAAATAGAAGCCACTTCCTGGTTTGATTTTTCTCTGGGTTTCTCCTGCAATATCAGTTCTGTTGAACTCACAGACAAAATTTTGACAGTTTTGGAAATTTTGGAAACTTATATGCATATTCTAGCATCTGGTCCTGAGAAATAGGCCGTATACTTTGGGAACGTTTTTTTTTTCCAAACATAAAAATAGTGCCCCTAGCTTCAAGAGGTTTTAACACATATTTTCCTTAAAAGTAAATTGTTGGTTAAGGGCTTGTAAGTCAGAATTCCACTGTAAGGTCTACATATGTAGAATTCTGCGCATGTGACAAATACTATTTCATTGGTTTCACATGAAAACATGTTGTGAACATGGTGTGACATTATTGAAACTGTGCTGACACCTAGTGGAAATCAAGAGAAACTACACCATACACACACACACTATAACCTTAACACAGATGGGATGCTTTACATACATTGCTCTTTCTTTATTAGACACGAATATATATGTCCAATAAACAGACGTTCAAAAGTCGGAATGTAAAACACAAAGGACTGAAGATATTCGAAAGCAGTTGTAGTGAATCAAGCATCTTGGGGTTACCTGAAATAGGTCAAAGTATATATTTTAAACGTTATATTTAATTTTATCTTTATTTAACTAGGCAAGATGAACTCAACACAGACAGTTTACCTAGTGAATCAAGCATCTTGGGGTTACCTGAAATTGGACAAAGTATATATTTTTAAATGTTATATTTAATTTTATCTTTATTTAACTAGGCAAGATGAACTCAACACAGACACAGTTTACTTGCTATATCTGGGAAACAGGATTAACACCGAAAGAACTTGGCAAAATACAATGCATGTTTCTGTAGTAAGAGTAGGTATATACAGTATTATCGGTAACAATTGTGTACAAGACACCTAGCTAATAAAAATACTGGGGCTTGCGGTCATTAGTTACATTTCAAACACAGCGATTCCCCAATTGAGGCGCAACAGAGTTCACCGGGAAATACAAGAACACCGGAAATAATAAATAAACCAACGAACGAGAAATGGTGGAGGCTACCAGAACGAAGAGAGACATTTTTTCCGAATAAACGTGGTGCATGAAAAACGTGATTACATAGCTCACTCCCTACTCATTCTACTGTTATACGACTCTGTATGCGTTGTTTGTTGGCAACCTTGATATTTATGAAGTTTTTGGAACGGATTCCTGTTGGAACGTTCCAGAAAGTATACCCACCCCTCCAGAGAAGGCATTGCGCGCAGTGTTGTTGTTCCTAGACGTTACCACTTCACAAAACAACATTTACAGTTGACCAGGGCAGCTCTAGCAGTGCAGAAATTTGACAAACTGACTTGTTGTAAAGGTGGCATCCTATGAAGGTGCCATGTTGAAAGTCACTGAGCTCTTCAGTAAGGCCATTCTACTGCCAATGTTATGGAGATTGCATGGCTGTGTGCTCGATTTTATACATCTGTCAGCAACAGGTGTAGCTGAAATGACCTAATCCACTAATTTGAAGGGATGTTCACATACTTTTGTATAGTGTATGTGTCCAAAAAAACATTTTGTTATATCCCCTAGATATTGGACAGTCACTTCAAAACTTTAGTCCTTATGATACATTTTTTCACTCTTTAAAAAAACTAACATTAATGAATGTGTTGTTCAATGTGTTTGTATTGTCTATAGCAGTAAAGGCCAAATTCAACATTTTATCAAATCATTTTTCAGTATTTAATTTTTTTCCCCTAAAGGGGTACTATATTTCAAAATCAAATAGCTAAATGATCCATGATACGGCCACCTTAAAACAATTCCATATGTCAGCTAGTAGAACCCCCCCCAAATGGCTTAGACTTTTTGATGTTCAGAAACCCAGTGTCAGAGGGAGCGATGTCCAGTACCTAAACACACAAATCAAATCTAATTGTATTTGTCACATGCGCTGAATAGAACAGGTGTAGACCTTACTGTGAAATGGTTACTGACAAGCCCTTAACCAACAATGCATTTGTTTTTATTTAAGAAAATATTCTATTTTTTAAATTATGAAAATGCTAAAAAAAAGGACCGACTTAGTTATATGCATGTCAGGGTTCACTTTGCGTCTGTTGTTCTGAAGATCAGTGAGCTGAAGACATCTCTTTTACACAAGCACACACTGGAAATTCAGAGCAGCTTGCTGTTGTCTGTTGCTTCTAGCTAGCTAACGTTGATAGATAAAAGTTAGCTAGCTCACTAGCTAACTATGGGGTCTTGCTGTAATTCAGCGGCAGCATATCGTATTGTTCACAATCCAGTGCATTCAGAGTAGCTGTGTGATCCACAGAAATGCTTGTTTATTACTGAATAACAGCCTCTTCATGCCTGGTTTATTCTATATATATATATTTTTTTAATTATGTTATTTTACCTTCTATTTTGTATATTTTCATCGGACTAGTAGGGACATATGAAGCCTGGAAGCTGCAGTAATGATGAGATGTCAGTAGGGAGAGCTCTAGTCTAGAACACTGGAACCAAAGATACTCCCCTTTCATCTGTTCTGGAACCTTCAGTACCAGCTGATGAGGAGATGGGAATGGGTCACATGTTGTCTCTTGTAAAACATGTAGGTCCACTCCTCATATAAAGAAATGTAACTACAGTATTCTGACTTTAGACCATTTTCTATTTAGATACAGTAACATCCCTTATGTGACATGCTGTTCCTGCATGTTAATGACCTGACTAATGTCAACCACAGAACTCACACATAGGCTATGCCTGTTTCTACTAATACTTACAGTAGACTACTTCTTGTTTCCATGACCACTTGATTCCACACAGTGACAGTAAGTTGACTAACTGTTCAAGACCTCTCCCCTTCACTTCACTCTGTAAGTACACTTGATGATATCTTGGAATATAGTTTTAGTTTTGATGTTTTTAGCCAAACATCACATGACTTACTGTATCTTTGTACTTGTTGATTTATTTTGAACTGTGTTTTGGTTGTTACATCAGGGCCTGTATTCATAAAGTGTCTCAGAAGGTCCATATAATTATGATCTAAAATGCTAAACTGATCCCAGATCAGCTCTCCTACTCTGATACACTTTGTGAATACTGACCCTGGACTGTGTTTTGATGTGTTTAGTTTAGTTCAGTTTATTCAGTTGCATGTTTAAAACATGATCAGTAGAGTTTGCCAGTAATACCCAGATCTCCATTCAATTAGGGTCAAGTTCACTGTCAAAGTATATCAGGGTCAAGTGTGTGTGTATGTGTGTGTATAAATTTCAACTTGCCTACCAGGTAGGCAAGTTGAGAACAAGTTCTCATTTACAATTGCGACCTGGCCAAGATAAAGCAAAGCAGTTCGACAGATACAACGACACAGAGTTACACATGGAGTAAAACAAACATACAGTCAATAATACAGTATAAACAAGTCTATATACAATGTGAGCAAATGAGGTGAGAAGGAAGGTAAAGGCAAAAAAGGCCATGGTGGCAAAGTAAATACAATATAGCAAGTAAAACACTGGAATGGTAGTTTTGCAATGGAAGAATGTGCAAAGTAGAAATAAAAATAATGGGGTGCAAAGGAGCAAAATAAATAAATAAATAAAATACAGTTGGGAAAGAGGTAGTTGTTTGGGCTAAATTATAGGTGGGCTATGTACAGGTGCAGTAATCTGTGAGCTGCTCTGACAGTTGGTGCTTAAAGCTAGTGAGGGAGATAAGTGTTTCCAGTTTCAGAGATTTTTGTAGTTCGTTCCAGTCATTGGCAGCAGAGAACTGGAAGGAGAGGCGGCCAAAGAAATAATTGGTTTTGGGGGTGACTAGAAAGATATACCTGCTGGAGCATGTGCTAAAGGTGGGAGATGCTATGGTGACCAGCGAGCTGAGATAAGGGGGACTTTACCTAGCAGGGTCTTGTAGATGACATGGAGCCAGTGGGTTTGGCGACGAGTATGAAGCGAGGGCCAGCCAACGAGAGCGTATGGTGAGATTCGAAATGGTCGGTAATCTGTTTGTTGACTTGGCTTTCGAAGACCTTATAAAGGCATTGTAGGATAGATATAGGTCTGTAGCAGTTTGGGTCAAGAGTGTCCCCCTTTGAAGAGGGGGATGACCGCAGCTGCTTTCCAATCTTTGGGAATCTCAGACGACACGAAAGAGAGGTTGAACAGGCTAGTAATAGGGGTGGCAACAATTTCGGCAGATCATTTTAGAAAGAAAGGGTCCAGATTGTCTAGCCTGGCTGATTTGTAGGGGTCCAGATTTTGCAGTTCTTTCAGAACATCAGCTGAACGGATTTGGGAGAAGGAGAAATGGGGAAGGAGAAATGGGGAATGGCGAGTTGCTGT
Organism: Oncorhynchus tshawytscha; assembly: GCF_018296145.1. NCBI lineage: Eukaryota > Metazoa > Chordata > Actinopteri > Salmoniformes > Salmonidae > Oncorhynchus > Oncorhynchus tshawytscha. The sequence continues at coordinate 27,237 of NW_024609446.1, forward strand.
TGGGGGTGCAGTGCTGTTGACCGGGGTAGGAGTAGCCAGGTGGAAAGCATGGCCAGCCGTAGAAAAATGCTTATTGAAATTCTCAATTATGGTGGATTTATCAGTGGTGACAGTGTTTCCTATCTTCAGTGCAGTGGGCAGCTGGGAGGAGGTGTTCTTATTCTCCATGGACTTTACAGTGTCCCAGAACTTTTTGAGTTAGTGTTGCAGGAAGCAAATTTCTGCTTGAAATAGCTAGCTAGCTAAATAGCTAGCTAAATACTGACCTATATACTGTGTGCTACAAAAGATGGGATGTAAATTGTACATGTTTCACATAAAGACTTGTGCATGCTATTTTAAGAGCTCCGAGAGCAATAGATCGTGGAAACATTTTGAAAATGGCCTAAAGTAAGAGTGACCGTAAGAGTAAGAGTGATTGAGTTGATGTTTCAAAAGAGCTTTAGAAGTAGCATTAACATAAAACACAGTGATGGTGGGTTGTGTTTAGGAGTAGTATTAACATGAGACACAGTGATGGTGGGTTGTGTTTAGGAGTAGTATTAACATGAGACACAGTGATGGTGGGTTGTGTTTAGGAGTAGTATTAACATGAGACACAGTGATGGTGGGTTGTGTTTAGGAGTAGTATTAACATGAGACACAGTGATGGTGGGTTGTGTTTAGGAAGTATTAACATGAGACACAGTGATGGTGGGTTGTGTTTAGGAGTAGTATTAACATGAGACACAGTGATGGTGGGTTGTGTTTAGGAGTAGTATTAACATGAGACACAGTGATGGTGGGTTGTGTTTAGGAGTAGTATTAACATGAGACACAGTGATGGTGGGTTGTGTTTAGGAGTAGTATTAACATGAGACACAGTGATGGTGGGTTGTGTTTAGGGTAGTATTAACATGAGACACAGTGATGGTGGGTTGTGTTTAGGAGTAGTATTAACATGAGACACAGTGATGGTGGGTTATGTTTAGGAGTAGTATTAACATGAGACACAGTGATGGTGGGTTATGTTTAGGAGTAGTATTAACATGAGACACAGTGATGGTGGGTTGTGTTTAGGAGTAGTATTAACATGAGACACAGTGATGGTGGGTTGTGTTTAGGAGTAGTATTAACATGAGACACAGTGATGGTGGGTTGTGTTTAGGAGTAGTATTAACATGAGACACAGTGATGGTGGGTTGTGTTTAGGAGTAGTATTAACATGAGACACAGTGATGGTGGGTTGTGTTTAGGAGTAGTATTAACATGAGACACAGTGATGGTGGGTTGTGTTTAGGAGTAGTATTAACATGAGACAGTGATGGTGGGTTGTGTTTGTAGTATTAACATGAGACACAGTGATGGTGGGTTATGTTTAGGAGTAGTATTAACATGAGACACAGTGATGGTGGGTTGTGTTTAGTATTAACATGAGACACAGTGATGGTGGGTTGTGTTTAGGAGTAGTATTAACATGAGACACAGTGATGGTGGGTTGTGTTTAGGAGTAGTATTAACATGAGACACAGTGATGGTGGGTTGTGTTTAGGAGTAGTATTAACATGAGACACAGTGATGGTGGGTTGTGTTTAGGGTAGTATTAACATGAGACACAGTGATGGTGGGTTGTGTTTAGGAGTAGTATTAACATGAGACACAGTGATGGTGGGTTGTGTTTAGGAGTAGTATTAACATGAGACACAGTGATGGTGGGTTGTGTTTAGGAGTAGTATTAACATGAGACACAGTGATGGTGGGTTGTGTTTATGAGACACAGTGATGGTGGGTTGTGTTTAGTATTAACATGAGACACAGTGATGGTGGGTTGTGTTTAGGAGTAGTATTAACATGAGACACAGTGATGGTGGGTTGTGTTTAGGAGTAGTATTAACATGAGACACAGTGATGGTGGGTTGTGTTTGTGTATTAACATGAGACACAGTGATGGTGGGTTGTGTTTAGGAGTAGTATTAACATGAGACACAGTGATGGTGGGTTGTGTTTAGGAGTAGTATTAACATGAGACACAGTGATGGTGGGTTGTGTTTAGGAGTAGTATTAACATGAGACACAGTGATGGTGGGTTGTGTTTGTGTTAACATGAGACACAGTGATGGTGGGTTGTGGTAGTATTAACATGAGACACAGTGATGGTGGGTTGTGTTTAGGAGTAGTATTAACATGAGACACAGTGATGGTGGGTTGGTTTAGGAGTAGTATTAACATGAGACACAGTGATGGTGGGTTGTGTTTAGGAGTAGTATTAACATGAGACACAGTGATGGTGGGTTGTGTTTAGGTAGTATTAACATGAGACACAGTGATGGTGGGTTGTGTTTAGGAGTAGTATTAACATGAGACACAGTGATGGTGGGTTGTGTTTAGGAGTAGTATTAACATGAGACACAGTGATGGTGGGTTGTGTTTAGGAGTAGTATTAACATGAGACACAGTGATGGTGGGTTGTGTTTAGGAGTAGTATTAACATGAGACACAGTGATGGTGGGTTGTGTTTAGGAGTAGTATTAACATGAGACACAGTGATGGTGGGTTGTGTTTAGGAGTAGTATTAACATGAGACACAGTGATGGTGGGTTGTGTTAGGAGTAGTATTAACATGAGACACAGTGATGGTGGGTTGTGTTTAGGAGTAGTATTAACATGAGACACAGTGAGTAGTATTAACATGAGACACAGTGATGGTGGGTTGTGTTTAGGAGTAGTATTAACATGAGACACAGTGATGGTGGGTTGTGTTTAGGAGTAGTATTAACATGAGACACAGTGATGGTGGGTTGTGTTTAGGAGTAGTATTAACATGAGACACAGTGATGGTGGGTTGTGTTTAGGAGTAGTATTAACATGAGACACAGTGATGGTGGGTTGTGTTTAGGAGTAGTATTAACATGAGACACAGTGATGGTGGGTTGTGTTTAGGAGTAGTATTAACATGAGACTCAGTGATGGTGGGTTGTGTTTAGGAGTAGTATTAACATGAGACACAGTGATGGTGGGTTGTGTTTAGGAGTAGTATTAACATGAGACACAGTGATGGTGGGTTGTGTTTAGTAGTATTAACATGAGTAGTATTAACATGAGACACAGTGATGGTGGGTTGTGTTTAGGAGTAGTATTAACATGAGACACAGTGATGGTGGGTTGTGTTTAGGAGTAGTATTAACATGAGACACAGTGATGGTGGGTTGTGTTTAGGAGTAGTATTAACATGAGACACAGTGATGGTGGGTTGTGTTTAGGAGTAGTATTAACATGAGACACAGTGATGGTGGGTTGTGTTCAGGAGTAGTATTAAATCAAATCAAATAAACATTTTATTTGTCACATGCACTGAATACAACAGGTGTAGACCTTACAGTGAAATGCTTACTTAAAAGCCCTTAATAAAATCAACAACGCAGTTTTAATGAAATACCCTCCAAAAAGCAAGAGATACGAATAATAAATAATCGAACCCACAAATACTGATGCTCCAGATACTCAACTAGTCTAAAGAAGGTGTGGTGGTTAATTTCTTTACTATCAAATAAGGAGACAGACTTATCACACCAGTCCGAGTTATACTTAAACTACATATTTAATAATAAGAGCTTTGCAATAGCAATGACTTTCAACGATTCACCATTTCTCATGAACCGTTGAGTGACAACACAATGGCTACTGAGATCTTTAATAGCAAAGATCCACCCCTAGTCGACATAACAAACCACAGATATTAGGAACAGTTCACAAAGTGAGACTTCATAATGAGAAAGGAGTATCCCGTAGCCAGATAGCATTCACTATAAATGATCGTTCAGTTTGGCCCCTAAGACGAGGTTCTATTCTCGTTCCTGGTACTTTATAGCACAAAAACACCAACTCATCCAATGGCATAACTCAATTGTCAACTCTAGATACTCCCATCTCAAGTAAAACCCTTTCTTGACGCCACTCCTGGACAAGCTCACTGAGGGAGTGAGCCTCTAGGTCATATACTATCCCAGGATAAGTGCAACATCAGAGAGGACATACAATGGTTCCAGACACTGCCATACACCTCCCCCAATGCCAAAGGAGGGAGTGACTTGCGACTTGCGCATATGTGAAAGACAACCCTGACCTCTCCCTCTCTGGGCCCCAAGTGACTGAGCCCCAGCTGAAGGAAGAAGTGCAACAAGTATATCACATAAGCATATTATGCAGATAAGACATCTTAATTATCTATGTTACCCAACTAATTCTGATTCATCTGCCACAAAGGCCAGTTTTATTGCTTCTTTAATCAGACAACAGTTTTCAGCTGTGCTAACATATTTGCAAAAGGATTTTCTAATGATCAAATAGCCTTTTAAAATGATAAACTTGGATTAGCTAACACAACATGCCATTGGAACACAGGAGTGATGGTTGCTGATAATGCGCCTCTGTACTCCTATGTAGATATTCCATTAAAAATCAGCCATTTCCAGCTACAATAGACATTTACAACATTAACAATGCCTACATTGTATTTCTGATCAATTTGATGTTATTTTAACGGACAAAAAGTTGCTTTTCTTCAAAAACAAGGCCATTTTATGTGACCCCAAACCTTTTCAACGGTAGTGTATATATGGATAGCAGGCTACATTATATTATGTACAGTTGAAGTCAGATGTTTACATACACTTAGGTTGGAGTCAGTAACTTGTTTTTCAACCACTCCACAAATTTCTTCTTAAAAAACAATAGGTTTGGCAAATCGGTTAGGACATCTATTTTGTGCATTACACAAGTAATATTTCCAACAATTGTTTACAGACATATTTTTCACTTATAGTTCACTGTATCACAATTCCAGTGGGTCAGAGGTTTACATACATTAAGTTGACTGTGCCGTTAAATTTCTTTGAAAATTCCAGAAAATGATGTGATGGCTTTAGAAGCTTCTGATAGACTAATTAACATAATTTGAGTCAATTTGAGGTGTATCTGTGGAAGTATTTCAAGGCCTACCTATAACATCAGTGTCTCTTAGCTTGACATTATGGGAAAATCAAAAAAAAACTCAGCCAAGACCTCAGGAAAGAATGGTAGACCTCCACAAGTCTGATTCATCCTTGGGAGCAATTTCCAAATGCCAAATGGTACCACGTTCATTTGTACAAACAATAGTACGCAAGTATAAACACCATGGGACCACGCAGCCGTCATACCGCTCAGGAAGGAGATGCATTCTGTCTCCTAGAGATGAACGTACTTTGGTGCACTTCACAAAGTAGATTGCATCATGAGGAGGAAAATGATGTGGATATATTGAAGCAACATCTCAAGACATCAGTCAGGAAGTTAAAGCTTGGTCGCAAATGGGTCTTCCAAATTGACAATGACCACAAGCATACTTCCAAAGTTGTGGCAAAATGGCTTAAGGACAACAAAGTCAAGGTATTGGAGTTGCCATCACAAAGCCCTGACCTTAAACCAACAGAAAAGTTGTTGGCAGAAATGAAAAAGCGTGTGCGAGCAAGGAGGCCTAAAAACCTGACTCGGTTACACCAGCTCTATCAGGAGGAATGGGCGAAAATTCACCCAACTTATTGTGGGAAGCTTGTGGAAGGCTACCCGAAATGTTTGACCCAAGTTAAACAATTTAAAAGCTACCAAATACTAATTTAGTGTATGTTAACTTCTGACCCACTGGAAATGTGATGAAAGGAATTAAAGCTGAAATAAATAATTCTCTCCACTATTATTTTGACATTTCACATACTTAAAATAAAGTGGTTATCCTAACTGACCTAAGACAGAGAATTTTTACAAGGATTAAATGTCAGGAATTGTGAAAAGCTGAGTTTAAATGTAGTTGGCTAAGGTGTATGTAAACTTCTGACTTCAACTGTATATGGATAGCAGGCTACATTAGACTATATGGATAACAGGCTACATTAGATTATTGGCAGGGTTGTGCGCTACTGGTGCAAAGTCAGGTGCAGGAGAACAGTAAGTTGTGATCAGGCACACTTTTATTTGGCAAAAGCACAGAATTCTCCAGCCACAGGTACAGTACACCCCCCTCCCCCTTGACGCGCGGCTCCAGCGGCGCGCCGACACTGGCCTCAGGGATGACCCAGAGGGCGAGGCACAGGGCAATCCGGCCCGCAATGAGGGGTTAATGTGGTAATCGGGGGGAAGCTGTAACCTGTAACACACCTCGTTCACTCTCCTCAGGACTTTGAATGGCCCCACAAACCGCAGGCCCAGCTTCCGGCAGGGCAGGTTTCGGGTCGAGAGCCAGACCTCGTCTCCCAGTGCAAACACCGGGGCCTCACTGTGGTGACAGTCTGCGCCCACTTTCTGGTGCAGCAAGGCACGCTGAAGGTGGACATTGGCGGCTTCCCATGTTTCCTCTGCGCGCAGGAACCAGTCGTCCACCTCAGGAGCCTCGTTCTGGCTCTGATGCCAAGGTGCCAGAACCGGTTGATAGCCCAGTATGCACTGGAAGCGGGAGACGTTAGTGGAGGAGTGTCGGAGCGAGTTCTGGGCCATCTCTGCCCAGGGCACGAATGCTGCCCACACCCCTGGCCGGTCCTGGCAATAGGACCTCAGAAACCTACTAGCATCATGGTTTACTCTCTCCACCTGCCCGTTACTCTTGGGAAGAAAACTTGAGGTAAGGCTGACCGAGACCCCCAGACGTTCCATGAACACCTTCCAGACCCAATCAGATAATATGACAATATATCCTCAGGCAACCCGTAGTGCCGGAAGACGTGTGTAAACAAGTCCTCCGCAGTCTGTAGGGCCGTAGGGAGACTGGGCAAAGGGAGGAGACGACAGTACTTAGAAAAACGATCCACAACAACCAGGATCACGGTGTTACCCTGTGAGGGAGGAAGATCGGTAATCAGGAAATCTACCGACAGGTGCAACCACAGCCATTGTGGAACGAGTAAGGGTTGTACCCTCACGTCCTTAACCAAGGTGGGCCACCAGTACTTCCCAGTCAGACAGCGCACCGTCCAACCGATCCCCAGATGACCCAAGGTGGGTAACGTGTGGGCCCAATAGATCAACTGTTCACGGACAGCAGACGGGACGTACAGACGCCCGACCGGACACTGGAGGGGAGCGGGCTCTGTACGCAATGCCTGCTCAATATCCACGTCCAGCTCCCACACGACTGGCGCTACCAGTCAGGAGGCCGGGAGTATGGGAGCCTGATCCATGGGCCGCTCCTCTGTGTCATACAGCCGGTACAGTGCGTCTGCCTTCATATTCTGGGAACCTGGTCTGTAGGACAGGGTAAACAGAAAATGGGTAAAGAACATGGTCCATTTTGCCTGACGAGGATTCAGTCTCCTCGCTGCCCGAATGTACTCCAGGTTACGGTGGTCAGTCCAGATGAGAAAAGGGTGTTTAGCCCCCTCAAGCCAATGTCTCCACGCCCTCAAAGCTTTAACCACAGCCAACAGCTCCTGGTCCACCACATCATAGTTCCGCTTCGCCGGGCTGAGCTTCTTCGAGAAGCTTTGGCGGCGTGCCTGAGCGCTGAGAGAACACAGCTCCTATCCCAGCCTCAGACGTGTCCACCTCCACTACGAACGCCAAAGAGGGATCCGGATGGGCCAGCACGGGAGCCGAGGTAAACAGAGCTCTTAGGTGCACAAAATCCCTGTCTGCCTCAACCGACCACTGAAGACGTACAGAACCCCCTTCAACAGTGAGGTAATGGGAGCAGCCACCTGGTCAAAACCCTGGATAAATCTCCGGTAGTAATGGGCAAACCCTAAAAACCGCTGCACCTCCTTTACCGTGGTGGGAGTTGGCCAATTACGCACGGCTGAAATGTGGTCACTCTCCATCTCCACCCCTGATGTGGAAATGCGATACCCTAGGAAGGAGACGGACGGCTGAAAGAACAGGAATTTCTCAGCCTTGATGTACAGGTCATGCTCCAACAGTCGTTCAAGTACCCTGCCCACCAAGTACACATACTCTCCGCGTGTAGCGGAGTATATCAGAATATCATTGATGTACACCACTACACCCTGCCCAAGCAGGTCCCTGAAAATCTCATCTGCAAAGGATTGAAAGACTGATGGCGCATTCATCAACCCGTACAGCATGACGAGGTACTCATAATGCCCAGAGGTGGTACTATTTGCGGTCTTCCACTCGTCTCCCTCCCGGATACGCACCAAGTTGTACACGCTCCTGAGATCCAGTTTAGTGAAGAAGCGCGCCCCGTGCATCGACTCAATCGCGTGGCGATGAGAGGTAGCGGGGTAACTGTACCTCACCGTGATTTGATTGAGACCTCAATAGTCAATGCACGGGCGCAGACCTCCCTCCTTCTTCTTCACAAAAAAGAAACTTGAGGAGGTGGGTGAAGTGGAAGACAGAATGTACTTCTGATGCAGGGATTCAGAGACATATGTCTCCATAGCTGCCGTCTCCGCTTGCGACAGGGGATACACGTGACTCCTGGGAAGTGCAGCGTCTACCAGGAGATTTATCGCAAAACCCCTCCCGTCGACGTGGTGGTAATTGAGTACTGAGCCAAATCGGCATATTCTGGGGGATGCGCACGGTGGAGACCTGGTCTGGACTTTCCACCGTCTTAGCACCAACAGAAGCCCCTACACACCTCCCCGAGCACTCTCGCGACCACCCTCGGGCGGATGGTCGAAGACGGGAACTCCTCAAAGTGGTCCAACGCCGCATCTCCCTCTCCCCACACGGCGTTTTCCCACTCCAGAGCTCTCCCTGAGAGGCACGAGACGAGGGCGGACACCCTCTCCCTTCCCGGGTGGCCAGGTATAGGTCCAGCTCTAATAGGAACTCCTGGCACCGTGCTGCTGTCCCATCATACTCCCTGGGAAGGGAGAGACGCATCCCACTTGGAATGGATCCAGGAGGGACGGGTAGAGGTAACCCCGGTTGCGCTGGTCAAGGCACTGGAGAGACTTCCTGTCTCTCCCAACGGTCCATGGTATGGTTAACGAGATCGATCGTGGCACCGAGATGTTGCAGCATTGCTGAGTGTTCCCGGATGCGCTCCTCGACTTCTCTGACCGGGGTACCTGCTCCTGCTGACTCCATGGGTGGTGTGAAATTCTGTCAGGGTTGTGTGCTACTGATGCGAAGTCAGGTGCAGGAGAGCAGTGAGTTGTGATCAGGCGCACTTTTATTTGGAAAAAGCACAAAAGACAGACGCAACTGCATCCAAAATCCTTCAGCCACAGGTAAAATTCAATAAGCGTGAACACACTCACAAATATACAAATGTATGACAAATAAATACAACGGGTCAAAATACGATACCCGGGGAAAAACCAATATGGCGCATCACACTAAACACATAACAAAACTATTTCACACAAAGACATTGGGGGAACAGAGGAATAAATACATGCAGTGTGATTAGGGAATGTAGCCCAGGTGTGCAGGGAACAAGACAAAACAAATGGAACAATGAACAAATGGAGCGGCGTTGGCTAGATAGCAGGTGACGTCGACCTCTGAACGCCACCAGAACAAGGAGAGGAGCCAAATTCGTCAGAAGTTGTGACAACTATATATGGATGACAGGCTAGATTAGACTATATATGGAGAACAGGCTGCATTAGACTATATATTGAGAACAGGCTACATTAGACTATAAATGGATAACAGGCTAAATTAGACCATATATAGATAACAGGCTACATTAGATTAATTATGCATAACAGTCTACATTAGATTATGTATGGATAACAGGCTACATTAGACTATATATGAATAACAGGCTACAATAGACTATATGGATAACATGCTACATTAGACTATACATGGATTACAGGCTACATTAGACTATATATAGATAACAGGTGTTGTAGAAAAGGCCCATGAAGTTGGTGGAATAATCCTTTAGTTCATTGCCATTTACTCAGCTGGGCCAGGGGCGCTTTAATTAGGTCAGGTGGAAATGTCCGTCAGATCTCAACTCCATAAAAGGAGGAAATTGCATCGCCTGATCTCGCTGCTTTCTCTTCCTTAACTCCGTCTGATCCAGAAGTTCTGTGCGTCCGTGAATCCACGTAAATCCACCGACTCTGTTACCTTTTCATCTGAATTATCTGTGGCGATCGGGAGAGTGGGCCAATCAGTTATTGCTTATCGTTTGGTGCGCACGCTTCAAACATATTGTGTATTGTGAATTGTCATTGATCATGGCCCTACGGATCCTCATAGGCCAATTATGCAATCGATATGGTTAATATGTAATGAAATTAATTATATGTACACATGAAAGGGTGAAATGAGAAACGTCATTGTTTGCTGAACTGATCAACTTTGATATCAAACTAATGCGGACTATAGATTGAATAACCATTCACTGTTTGTATTCTTTTATGATTTATGATAAATAGTTACGAGCCTAAATGACTCACTGATGATTACTATTAACTTCTTAATGAACTGGACTGTTGAATTCCCTAAGTTATGTTAATAATGAATGATATGATTTGATCTTTGATTATGAATTCGATTGGATACATGTTATTTTGTTTCCTTTGTTATGCAGCACAGACTACTCAGTAAATATACCACTTTATGGTTAAAGGAAATCCTGCCTCAGTCTCATCCATTCCTCTGTCACCTGACATGTGACCACCTGTTCACCTTCACTGTCAGTCATCCTACCTGTCCAGCTACCCACACAGATTTCACTTATCTTTCAATGGTCCTTCGAGCCGGATGTTGACTGAACCAAAGACAGGTGAAAAGGAAATGGAGGCGGAGAGGGAAGAATTGTCTCCACTGGAAGAAAGAAGAGAGGAGGAGAGAACAGCATGAGGGTAAGGTCTTGGAACAAAATAAATATCCAGGAGCTAAGCCTAAAGCAACAAAGGCTTCATCCTCAACCACCAGCAGCACCAGAAGAACCAGGCAAGCACCTGGTTATCTTAAGGATTATGTGGTCAAGTTTCCGACTTCAAAGGGCAAGCCCACCAGAGCTCAAAGTGGTGATGGATCAACTGTACGTTTCAGCCATCAACCATCCCCTTTGAGCCAAGGACCGGAAACTGCTTTGGAGCAGGAAAGTGGACTACAGGAAGAACCCATGAAGGTGACTCCCACAGCACAGGTCAACCAGCTTCCTGAAGCAGGCTCCGCTCACCCCTTAACTAATGGGAAATCGTCGAAGCACTCTAGACGGAGTGGGAGTTCGACCAGTGGGTACCCCTTTGGAAGTGGTCATGGCAGCCGCCATTCACTAGCCCTCAGCGATTCACCGACCACTGTTCTACAAGAGAGGATGAAACTATTAGCTTTGGAGGAAATTGAGCGTCATATTGAGGAGGAACGACAGGCTGACGAAGGATGTCACCAATTGGATGTGCAGGCCCGTAGAGCTCTACAGGAACGGGAATTCATTGCCAAGGACCTGGCACAGCAGCGACGGCACCGTCAAGCCAGAAGGGAATTGGAGGAGGCACGGATGGTCTCATCCTTCCTGGAGAGGAACGAACAGGGAGTTGACCTGACCACCCCTCTACATGGACCTGACCTGTCTACCTTTCTTTCCCAATCTGCCCCTCTGGTACCGCATGGCACACAGTCCCCGGAGGCTCCGGGGTCAACAGCTAACATGGAGCATGGGGACAGTCTGCTCCACCATCGCCCTCTATGCCAGTGACACAAGTTAGCATTCCTCCATCTGGACAAATCATTACTCCTTCGCCTTTCCGGCAAATTGTTCCTCTCGTACAGGGCCAGGCCAGTCCTCAAATATCAGATGGGAGGGCTCTCACCCAATTCCAGCTGCCACCATTGGAGGGTCTGGGACAGTAGGGGACCGGCCCAATGAGGCCACAGTGGGCTCATCAGAAGTCCCGGATTTCTCCTTCACGCACTCAGAAGAGGGAGCGAACATTATGAATCTTCTAGTAGCCTCAGCCTATGGAATTCCCAGACCCAAACTGCCATACTTTGAGAGAGGAAAGGAATTGAATTTGTCCTTTTGGAAATGGCATTGGAGAGCCTACTGGGTATTCTCAGTCATCTGTCAGAACGCTACAAATACCAAGTACTAATGGACCATTTGCGGTTTCCCAGTGCATATAGGCTGGCCCAATCCTTTATGCACTCCGCTACACCATACACTGCTGCTCTCCAGGTCCCGAAGCCCAGATATGGTGAGCCACACCAGCTAGTCCAGAATGAACTAAACAACATCCTGAACACGTCTCCAATTAAAATGGGAGACCATGCTGCCTTCCAAGAGTTCTCCCTGGCTGTCCAATCCCTGACCTCAATGCTCCAATCCGTTGAAGGAGAAGACGGGAACGAGCTGAAATGTGGCTCCCACGTGGACAGGCTTCTTAGCAAATTTCCAGTGTACCTCAAAGACAGTTTAATGGAAAATTGTTTGAACAAGGGCATCCTGAGAGAGGGCTCGAGAAGCACCTATGCTCTCAGAGACCTTGCCGCATTGTTGGAGGTGAAGGCAAAGGTGAAGAGCATCGCTCACCAGGCCACAATCTCAGCCATAGCCACTGGGGAAGGAAGGAGTTTTTAAAAAAAAAAAAATTTTTATTTTTTTATTTCACCTTTATTTAACCAGGTAGGCCAGTTGAGAACAAGTTCTCATTTGCAACTGCGACCTGGCCAAGATAAAGCATAGCAGTGTGAGCAGACAACACAGAGTTACACATGGAATAAACAATTAACAAGTCAATAACACAGTAAAAAACAAAGGGGGAGTCTATATACAATGTGTGCAAAAGGCATGAGGAGGTAGGCGAATAATTACAATTTTGCAGATTAACACTGGAGTGATAAATGATCAGATGGTCATGTACAGGTAGAGATATTGGTGTGCAAAAGAGCAAGTAAATAAATAAAAACAGTATGGGGATGAGGTAGGTGAAAATGGGTGGGCTATTTACCAATAGACTATGTACAGCAGCAGCGATCGGTTAGCTGCTCAGATAGCTGATGTTTGAAGTTGGTGAGGGAGATAAAAGTCTCCAACTTCAGCGATTTTGCAATTCGTTCCAGTCACAGGCAGCAGAGTACTGGAACGAAAGGCGGCCAAATGAGGTGTTGGCTTTAGGGATGATCAGTGAGATACACCTGCTGGAGCGCGTGCTACGGATGGGTGTTGCCATCGTGACCAGTGAACTAAGATAAGGCGGAGCTTTACCTAGCATGGACTTGTAGATGACCTGAGCCAGTGGGTCTGGCGACGAATATGTAATGAGGGCCAGCCGACTAGAGCATACAGGTCGCAGTGGTGGGTGGTATAAGGTGCTTTAGTGACAAAACGGATGGCACTGTGATAGACTGCATCCAGTTTGCTGAGTAGAGTGTTGGAAGCCATTTTGTAGATGACATCGCCGAAGTCGAGGATCGGAAGGATAGTCAGTTTTACTAGGGTAAGCTTGGCGGCGTGAGTGAAGGAGGCTTTGTTACGGAATAGAAAGCCGACTCTTGATTTGATTTTCGATTGGAGATGTTTGATATGAGTCTGGAAGGAGAGTTTGCAGTCTAGCCAGACACCTAGGTACTTATAGATGTCCACATATTCAAGGTCGGAACCATCCAGGGTGGTGATGCTAGTCGGGCATGCGGGTGCAGGCAGCGATCGGTTGAAAAGCATGCATTTGGTTTTACTAGCGTTTAAGAGCAGTTGGAGGCCACGGAAGGAGTGTTGTATGGCATTGAAGCTTGTTTGGAGGTTGGATAGCACAGTGTCCAATGACGGGCCGAAAGTATATAGAATGGTGTCGTCTGCGTAGAGGTGGATCAGGGAATCGCCCGCAGCAAGAGCAACGTCATTGATATATACAGAGAAAAGAGTCGGCCCGAGAATTGAACCCTGTGGCACCCCCATAGAGACTGCCAGAGGACCGGACAGCATGCCCTCCGATTTGACACACTGAACTCTGTCTGCAAAGTAATTGGTGAACCAGGCAAGGCAGTCATCCGAAAAACCGAGGCTACTGAGTCTGCCGATAAGAATATGGTGATTGACAGAGTCGAAAGCCTTGGCAAGGTCAATGAAGACGGCTGCACAGTACTGTCTTTTATCGATGGCGGTTATGATATCGTTTAGTACCTTGAGTGTTGCTGAGGTGCACCCGTGACCGGCTCGGAAACCAGATTGCACAGCGGAGAAGGTACGGTGGGATTCGAGATGGTCAGTGACCTGTTTGTTGACTTGGCTTTCGAAGACCTTAGATAGGCAGGGCAGGATGGATATAGGTCTGTAACAGTTTGGGTCCAGGGTGTCTCCCCCTTTGAAGAGGGGGATGACTGCGGCAGCTTTCCAATCCTTGGGGATCTCAGACGATATGAAAGAGAGGTTGAACAGGCTGGTAATAGGGGTTGCGACAATGGCGGCGGAAAGTTTCAGAAATAGGGGTCCAGATTGTCAAGCCCAGCTGATTTGTACGGGTCCAGGTTTTGCAGCTCTTTCAGAACATCTGCTATCTGGATTTGGGTAAAGGAGAACCTGGAGAGGCTTGGGCGAGGAGCTGCCGGGGGGGGCAGAGCTGTTGGCCGAGGTTGGAGTAGCCAGGCGGAAGGCATGGCCAGCCGTTGAGAAATGCTTATTGAAGTTTTCGATAATCATGGATTTATCGGTGGTGACCGTGTTACCTAGCCTCAGTGCAGTGGGCAGCTGGGAGGAGGTGCTCTTGTTCTCCATGGACTTCACAGTGTCCCAGAACTTTTTGAAGTTGGAGCTACATGATGCAAACTTCTGCCTGAAGAAGCTGGCCTTAGCTTTCCTGACTGACTGCGTGTATTGGTTACGGACTTCCCTGAACAGTTGCATATCCCGGGACTATTCGATGCTATTGCAGTCCGCCACAGGATGTTTTTGTGCTGGTCGAGGGCCGTCAGGTCTGGGGTGAACCAAGGACTGTATCTGTTCTTAGTTCTGCATTTTTTGAACGGAGCATGCTTATCTAAAATGGTGAGGAAGTTACTTTTAAAGAATGACCAGGCATCCTCAACTGACGGGATGAGGTCAATGTCCTTCCAGGATACCCGGGCCAGGTCGATTAGAAAGGCCTGCTCACAGAAGTGTTTTAGGGAGCGTTTGACAGTGATGAGGGGTGGTCGTTTGACTGCGGCTCCGTAGCGGATACAGGCAATGAGGCAGTGATCGCTGAGATCCTGGTTGAAGACAGCGGAGGTGTAGTTTGAACACCAGGAGGAACAGAAAAGGTCAAATCCCACTACCATGTACTTAAATAGTGAAGCCGGGGAGGAACCTGGGAAGAAGACCCCTCTCAAGAACAAGAACATCAAATTCCAGCCTTACTGCCCATATTGCAATAGTAAGGGGCACTTCCTTGGCTCATGCCCCAGGGTAAAAAAGCTCACTCAACCTCAATTAAAGGCCTGGCTCACTTCAGGCGAGCGACGCTACAAGTGTGCCCGTAGCATAAGGCGGAGACCTGCACATTTCGGAAACCCTGCAATTGCTGTAAGGAAATCTCACCGTGTTGCATAATGTAATTCCCCAAGCACAGAAGGATCATAGTTTGCTCATGGTAGGAGCTGCAAAGGAGCTGTACCTCGACCTGCAGAACCGGTCTCCAAGGGTTATGTTGAAGGTGGTCAAGGTCACTCTGCAAAGTGAAGGGAGAAGCATTGATACATTCGCCGTTCTAGATGATGGGTCAGAAAGAACAATCATTCTCACGGCGGCCACCCGTCAGCTGAACCTGGAGAGGGTCCCCGAGACCCTTAATCTCAGAACGGTGCGACATGCCGTTATCGAAATGAAAGGCTCTGCTGTGACCTTTAACATTTCACCTTCAGGAAACAGGGACGTGGCCTATAATATCATCAATGCCTTTACGGCAGATGGCTTGAATCTCGCAGAGCACTCCTGCCCGGTAAGTGTTCTACAGAAACAATATCCTCTTCTACGAGGATTGCCTCTTCCTAACCTGGCCAGAGTAGCGCCATTTATCTTGATTCGGTCAGACCACCCACATCTCGTCACCCCGACTGAGCCTATACGAGCTGGACCAGAAGGAGGGCCCATTGCTGTCCATACATCATTGGGTTGGGCTGTGCAAGGTCCAGCCCATCTACTTCTCTCCACCCAAGCTGTACAGTCACAGCAAGTTCTCTTCACCAGAAGCAATCCAGATCCATCCCCTGTGCAGCCACTGACCTCCTTTGGAATGTTGAGATGCTCTGGAAGATGGACACCTTCGCCCACCGGAAGCTACAGGAGGTCACTCGCTCGAAACATGACTCCTATGCATTCAGACCTCCTGGAGAAGAGCACCACCACCACTGAAATGGATGGCGTTCACAGGTATGCGACACCACTGCTACGGGTGCCCAACCATCCTCCTCTGGCAACCACAACACGGGCTGTACTCCCACTACTGCGTGGAACTGAGCGACGCCTGGTGAAGAATCCTGAGCTTGCTGAGAATCCTGAGTCATGAAGTTCATGACTGAGAGATTCATAACCTTGTGAAGGCAGGCTATGTCACAAAAGTGACCGCTCATGAAGAGGGAAACCCACTCAGCGAATCCTGGTATCTCCCTCACCATGTTATCCAGCAACACGGTGGGAAGTACCGACTTGTCTTCAACTGTTCATCCCAAGCTGCTGGTCAAAGCCTGAATGACTGTCTACTCCCGGACCAACTTTAGGTCCTTCCTTACTCGGTGTCCTTCTCCGGTTCCGGCAGCACTCTACAGCCATCAGTGGAGACATTAAAGCCATGTTTCATCAGATTTGTCTGCTGCCTTCTGACACCACACTGCTCCGGTTCATATGGTGAGATATGGAATGAGATGCAGAGCCCACAATCTATGAATGGCAGGTTCTCCCATTTAGCACCACCTGCAGTCCTTGCTGTGCCATATACGCTCTGCAGAGACACGCACGGGAGCATCCAGTCAGTGACCCAGAAGTATTGGATTCAGTGGAAAATGAATTCTATGTGGATAACTGCTTACAGAGCGTCCCATCCACGGCTGAAGTGAAAGCACTCCTTGATGAAGTACGGAATCTCCTGTCCAAAGGGGGATTTGAGGTCCGACAGTGGGCTAGTAACAGAGCGGAGGTTATCCAGCACCTCCCGCCAAAAGCTAGGTCCAGTAGCAGTGAACTATGGCTAATGCAGTCTGGTGCTAACCCAGAAGAGCCCACTCTAGGACTGAGGTGGAGCTGCATACCGGATTCCCTGGGGTATAAGCACAGCTCATCCCTGAGTACCGAAACCCCCACTCTGTGCACCATCTATCGGACCCTGGCCAGTCAATACAATCCCCTTGGGTATATCCTGCCATACACAACCCGGGCCAAAGTCTTAGTCCAGGACCTGTGGCAGACCAAGAGGACTGGGATGAACCGATCCACCCAGCTGACCTAGTGGAACGATGGATCTGTTGGGAAACAGAGTTATCGGAGCTCTCTGAAGTCCAAATGTCAAGATGTTCTGTACCACCCTGTGCTGACGAACTGGGATCATGCCTGGAACTGCATGCGTTCTGTGATGCTTCGGAGCAAGCTTATGGGGCTGTTTCCTATCTAAGAGTGGAGGATAAGGCAGGCCACACCCATGTCTCCTTTGTCATGGTCAGGTCCAGGGTTGCACCCAAGAAGCATTTGTCAATGCCTAGGCTGGAACTCAGTGCTGCCCTTTCCGGAGCCCAGTTGGCGCCTACCTTGCGAGCCGAGCTCACCTTGCCAGTCCAACGGGTCATCTACTGGAGTGATTCGACCACTGTATTGACCTGGCTCAAGTCGGAGTCCTGTTGGTATAAGGTGTTCGTCGGAACTCGCATTGCGGAAATCCAAGAGGTATGTTGATAGCATACTCTGTGAGTATAACAGAACTGATATTGCAGGCAAAATAATGAGAAAAATCCAATCAGGAACGCAGCGGTTTCTAAATAAGAGTCCCTTCCTATGCTTCCCTAATGAGCAGTGAATGGGATATCAACGAGATTCCTTTTTCTATGGCTTCCTTAATGTGTCTAGTATCACAAGACATAGTTTCAGGCTTTTATTTTGAAAATGAGCCTGAGCGACAACATTGCGTCAGTGTCCACCTGATGGCTCTTTGTGTATTTCTCGCGCAAAAGACAGAGGTAGGCATTTTTTCACCTGGTCTTACTGAAAAAGCTCTGTCCTGGTTGATATATTATCGAATATATATTTGAAAAACACCTTGAGGATTGATTATAAACGTTTGCCATGTTTCTGTCGATATTATGGAGCTAATTTGGAATATTTTTCGGTGTTGTCATGACCGCAATTTCCGGTCGTTTTCCCAGCTAAATGTGAAGAACTAACAGAGCTATTTTTGGCTACAAAAATAATTTTTCAGGAAAAAAAGGAACATTTGCTATCTAACTGGGAGTCTCATGAGTGAAAACATCTGAAGCTCATCAAAGGTAAACGATTTAATTTGATTGCTTTTCTGATTTTTGTGACCATATTGCCTGCTGCTAGCTAGGCATAATGCTATGCTAGGCTATCGATAAACTTACACAAATGCTTGTCTTGCTTTGGCTGTAAAGCATATTTTCAAAATCTGAGATGACAGGGTGATTAACAAAAGGCTAAGCTGTGTTTGAATATATTTCACTTGTGATTTCATGAATATAAATATTTTCTAGTAAGATTTTTTTGTCCGTTGCGTTATGCTACTTAGTGTCAGTTGATGACAATTCTCCCGGATCCGGGATGGGTAGTTACAAGAAGTTAAGGAACTGGCTCAACCCCATCGCTGGAGCTTGGGACCACACTTCTTGTCCCAACCAGAGAACGAGTGGCCGACAGCCCCCAGGCGTGCGGGCCCTCCACAACCAACTGAAGCTCATGAGTTAAGGAAGTCCGCCCAATGCTACAGCATCTTTACGGAACCAATGACAGCTCTCCCTGACCTAGCACAATCCCAAACACTGCCGGATCTGATCACCGCCACAAACCAGACAGATGGGGTGGCTTCTATATCCACCTCCCTCGCGGCAGAGACACTACTCCTCCATCAAGCACGAGCAGTTAGCTTCCCTGAGGAGTTAAAAGCTCCGAAAGCTGGTAGGGAAGTTGCTAAGGAGAGCCGTCTTCTCTCTCTCTCACCCCAGAATATGATCAAATCCCTGGAGTGATCAGAGTCGGAGGAGGCTGCGCCAAGCAGAAGTTTTGGACCCCGATGCTATCCACCCAATTATCCTTGACTCCAAGGAGACTTCTGGTCAATAGGAGTAGATTGCTTTGGCCCCTTGATGATCAAGCTAGGTCGTCGTGTGGAAAAGCGCTGGGGCATTCTATTCAAGTGTTTGACAACTAGATGTGTCCACCTGGACCTACTGGAGAGTTTGGATACGGAAGCCTTCTTTATGGCCATACGGCGGTTTATCTCCCGACGGGGGAAACCCTACGAGATCCTGGCTGACAGAGGTACGAATTTCAAGGCAGGAGAAGCCAGGTTGGAGGAAGCCTTCCAAGCCATGGAACACAGCCTCCAGGATCAGCTGATGGACCAACAAATCTCATTCAACTTTAACCCTCCAGGAGCTCCTCATTTTGGAGGAACATGGGAGCGAGAGATCAAATCTGTAAAGACGGCTTTACGAGTCGTACTAGGGGACCAAACTGTCACTGAAACTGTCTTGAGGACGCTCCTGATAGAGGTGGAAGGGATACTGAACTCCAAACCCTTGGGATATGTCTCTGCAGACATCACTGACCCCGATCCGGTTACACCGAATATGCTCCTGATGGGACGCCGAGATGCATCACTTCCTCAAGCCATGTATGGTGATACCAACCTCGTTGGCAGGCGCCGGTGGTGACACAGCCAGATCTTAGCTGACCTTTTTGGGATTACCCACCAAGTCTACAGCACAGAGAGAAATGGCCAGCCTGGAAATGGCCAGCCTGGAAATGGCCATAATGATGATGGACCTTCAGCTGCCTCGAGCCTCCTGACCGGTGGGCCGTATAACTAAGACCATGCCTGGAACCGATGGTCGTGTTAGATCAGTGGAGATCCAGGTGAAGAACCGGACATATATCCGGCCAGTTGCCTGATTAATTCCTCTCCCTGAGATGACAGAGGACGGGGAGCCTGACACGTGACCACCTGTTCACCTTCACTGTCAGTCATCCTACCTGTCCAGCTACCCACACAGATTCCACTAATCTTTCAGGTGTCATGACGTTGGCCTGGGGGATAGGTTTATGACAGCCATAAATACCTCTCCCCCCCTTTTTCCTCTCTCTAACCTACTGAGGTTACATAAAAAAAACCTTGGTTAACATAGAGATTCTGGGAACATCAGTAGGTGGGGGAAATGAACTATATTCTGGTAATCCGAACAATTGAACATATGCGTTGGTACTTAATGAATATGATGTCAGTTCGGTTGTCATCTGTGACATTCTCGTCAATGATAAGATGACAAACTCTACAGTGGAAAGTCTACACATCAGAGTTATTAGATTGACATGGAATTGTTGTTCAATTTAAATGTTTGAATATGAAATTATTTGTGATGGGATGAAATGTGATTTTAGCTTCTAAAATGTGAGATGTGGGTTTTTATAAGATATTGCTGCTCACTCAGTGGCCCGCCCACATGAAGAGACAGATATTGTAAACTATGACACACACCCCTTTTCTTCCTTCCTATATAAAGCCTTGACGACAACATTAACTTCCTGTTCAAATGAGGTAGGATGACGGTCCTATGTCGGAATGGTTCAGATAACTACAGAACGAAGCCAACATCAGCATGAGCTTTGGTTGCGAATGGTATGAACTTTGAACTCTTATTCACGACAGAAGTGATACCTCCTAGCCGTTGAGTTAGCGACTACAGCTGCAATTGCAGGTTAGGAAGGAACAGACAGAGTATCCCATCTACCACACAACGACATTACTACAATTTATCCAAGTGACCACCAGAGACATTCTTCAAAGGACAGAGGAGTCGGTTTGGCAACACGGTCTTCCATCTACCACCAACCTACTGAAGCACAGCTCAGAGTAAATATTTATTGCATTTTCCTTTTCCAAATGGGCGGGAATTTAGAATGCATAAGATACTGTATTTACCTCACATCTCAAAATAGGGCTACTTACTATTAGATCCCTTACTTCAAAGGCAATTATAGTCAATGAACTAATCACTGATCATAATCTTGATGTGATTGGCCTGACTGAAACATGGCTTAAGCCTGATGAATTTACTGTGTTAAATGAGGCCTCACCTCCTGGCTACACTAGTGACCATATCCCCGTGCATCCCGCAAAGGCGGAGGTGTTGCTAACATTTACGATAGCAAATTTCAATTTACAAATATATATATATTTTTTTAAATGACGTTTTGGTCTTCTGAGCTTCTAGTCATGAAATCTATGCAGCCTACTCAATCACTTTTTATAGCAACTGTTTACAGGCCTCCTGGGCCATATACAGCGTTCCTCATTGAGTTCCCTGAATTCCTATCGGACCTTGTAGTCATAGCAGATAATATTCTAATCTTTGGTGACTTTAATATTCACATGGAAAAGTCCACAGACCCACTCAAAAGGCTTTCGGAGCCATCATCGACTCAGTGGGTTTTGTCCAACATGTCTCTGGACCCACTCACTGTCACAGTCATACTCTGGACCTAGTTTTGTCCCATGGAATAAATGTTGTGGATCTTAATGTTTTTCCTCATAATCCTGGACTATCGGACCACCATTTTATTACGTTTACAATTGCAACAAATAATCTGCTCAGACCCCAACCAAGGAACATCAAAAGTTGTGCTATAAATTCACAGATAACACAAAGATTCCTTGATGTCCTTCTAGATTCCCTCTGTCTACCCAAGGACGCCAGAGGACAAAAATCAGTTAACCACCTGACTGAGGAACTCAATTTAACCTTGCGCAATACCCTAGATGCAGTTGCACCCCTAAAAACTAAAAACATTTCTCATAAGAAACTAGCTCCCTGGTACACAGAAAATACCCGAGCTCTGAAGCAAGCTTCAGAAAATTGGAACGGAAATGGCGCCACACCAAACTGGAAGTCTTCCGACTAGCTTGGAAAGACAGTACTGAAGAGCCCTTACTGCTGCTCGATCATCCTATTTTTCTAACTTAATTGAGGAAAATAAGAACAATCCGCAATTCCTTTTTGATACTGTCGCAAAGCTAACTAAAAAGCAGCATTCCCCAGAGAGGATGGCTTTCACTTTAGCAGTGATAAATTCATGAACTTCTTTGAGGAAAAGATCATGATTTTTAGAAAGCAAATTACGGACTCCTCTTTAAATCTGCGTATTCCTTCAAAGCTCTGTTGTCCTGAGTCTGCACAACTCTGCCAGGACCTAGGATCAAGAGAGACGCTCAAGTGTTTTAGTACTATATCTCTTGACACAATGATGATAATAATCATGGCCTCTAAACCTTCAAGCTGCATACTGGACCCTATTCCAACTAAACTACTGAAAGAGCTGCTTCCTGTGCTTGGCCCTCCTATGTTGAACATAATAAACCGCTCTCTATCCACCGGATGTGTACCAAACTCACTAAAAGTGGCAGTAACAAAGCCTCTCTTGAAAAAGCCAAACCTTGACCCAGAAAATATAAAAAACTATCGGCCTATATCGAATCTTCCATTCCTCTCAAAAATTTTAGAAAAGGCTGTTGTGCAGCAACTCACTGCCTTCCTGAAGACAAACAATGTATACAAAATGCTTCAGTCTGGTTTTAAACCCCAATCATAGCACTGAGACTGCACTTGTGAAGGTGGTAAATTACCTTTTAATGGCATCAGACCGAGGCTCTGCGTCTGTCCTTGTGCTCCTAGACCTTAGTGCTGCTTTTGATACCATCGATCACCACATTCTTTTGGAGAGATTGGAAACCAAAATTGGTCTACACGGACAAGTTCTGGCCTGGTTTAGATCTTATCTGTCGGAAAGATATCAGTTTGTCTCTGTGAATGGTTTGTCCTCTGACAAATCAACTGTAAATTTCGGTGTTCCTCAAGGTTCCGTTTTAGGACCACTATTGTTTTCGCTATATATTTTACCTCTTGGGGATGTCATTCGAAAACATAATGTTAACTTTCACTGCTATGCGGATGACACACAGCTGTACATTTCAATGAAACATGGTGAAGCCCCAAAATTGCCTTCGCTAGAAGCATGTGTTTCAGACATAAGGAAGTGGATGGCTGCAAACTTTCTACTTTTAAACTCGGACAAAACAGAGATGCTTGTTCTAGGTCCCAAGAAGCAAAGAGATCTTCTGTTGAATCTGACAATTAATCTTAATGGTTGTACAGTCGTCTCAAATAAAACTGTGAAGGACCTCGGCATTACTCTGGACCCTGATCTCTCTTTTGAAGAACATATCAAGACCATTTTAAGGACAGCTTTTTCCATCTACGTAACATTGCAAAAATCAAACTTTCTGTCCAAAAATGATGTAGAAAAAATAATCCATGCTTTTGTCACTTCTAGGTTAGACTACTGCAATGCTCTACTTTCCGGCTACCCGGATAAAGCACTAAATAAACTTCAGTTAGTGCTAAATACGGCTGCTAGAATCCTGACTAGAACCAAAAAATTTGATCATATTACTCCAGTGCTAGCCTCCCTACACTGGCTTCCTGTCAAAGCAAGGGCTGATTTCAAGGTTTTACTGCTAACATACAAAGCATTACATGGGCTTGCTCCTACCTATCTCTCTGATTTGGTCCTGCCGTACATACCTACACGTATGCTACGGTCACAAGACGCAGCCTAATTCTCCCTAGAATTTCTAAGCAAACGGCTGGAGGCAGGGCTTTCTCCTATAGAGCTCCATTTTTATGGAACAGTCTGCCTACCCATGTGAGAGACGCAGACTCGGTCTCAACCATTAAGTCTTTACTGAAGACTCATCTCTTCAGTGGGTCATATGATTGAGTGTAGTTTGGCCCAGGAGTGGGAAGGTGAACGGAAAGGCTCTGGAGCAACGAACCGCCCTTGCTCTCTCTGCCTGGCCGGTTCCCCTCTTTCCACTGGGATTCTCTGCCTCTAACCCTATTACAGGGGCTGAGTCACTGGCTTACTGGGGCTCTCTCATACCATTCCTGGGAGGAGTGGGTTGAGTCACTGATGTGATCATCCTGTCTGGGTTGGCGACCCCCCCCTTGGGTTGTGCCGTGGTGGAGATCTTTGTGGGCTATACTCAGCCTTGTCTCAGGATGGTGGTTGAAGATATCCCTCTAGTGGTGTGGGGGCTGTGCTTTGGCAAAGTGGGTGGGGTTATATCCTTCCTGTTTGGCCCTGTCTGGGGTTGTCCTCGGATGGGGCCACAGTGTCTCCTGACCCCTCCTGTCTCAGCCTCCAGTATTTATGCTGCAGTAGTTTATGTGTCGGGGGCTAGGGTCAGTTTGTTATATCTGGAGTACTTCTCCTGTCCTATTCGGTGTCCTGTGTGAATTTAAGTGTGCTCCCTCTAATTCTCTCTTTCTCTCTTTCTTTCTCTCTCTCGGAGGACCTGAGCCCTAGGACCATGCCTCAGGACTCCTTGCTGTCCCCAGTCCACCTGGCCGTGCTGCTGCTCCAGTTTCAACTGTTCTGCCTTATTATTATTGGACCATGCTGGTCATTTATGAACATTTGAACATCTTGGCCATGTTCTGTTATAATCTCCACCCGGCACAGCCAGAAGAGGACTGGCCACCCCACATAGCCTGGTTCCTCTCTAGGTTTCTTCCTAGGTTTTGGCCTTTCTAGGGAGTTTTTCCTAGCCACCGTGCTTCTACACCTGCATTGCTTGCTGTTTGGGGTTTTAGGCTGGGTTTCTGTACAGCACTTTGAGATATCAGCTGATGTACGAAGGGCTATATAAATACATTTTATTTGATTTGATTTCTATTTACGATAGCACAGCTTCACCTTTGTTCCAGTCTCCTGCTCTTTCACTCAACCCAGCCCCCTTTCCTTTGTGTAACAAGCTGTCAAATCTGTTCTGCCCACTAGGGACGTTTTCCTTTATGACGGCAATTTGTAATCAAGTTATGATTTAATTATGTGTATGTGTGATTCTGTGTGATTAGTTAGGTATTTAGTAAATAAATAATTAAACCCAATTTTGTATTGCTGATTCAACTTGTTAACCAGGGTTCGTGTAGATAACCAAGAATTTACAACTTTCAGATGAGACTGAAGTAAGATGAAGATTAATGTTGACTGCTATTGATGTAAAATATGACTAGTTCTTTAAGAGTTTATTCGGAAGACAACAGCTCTATAAATATTATTTCGTGGTGCCCGACTCTAGTTAATTACATTTACAATGATTAGCTCAATCAGGTGATATTAATTAAGGAGAAGTTATTTTATAGAATAGCATGTCTTAGCAATTAATCCGGCATAGCCAAAGACACGACACCACTCACTACCAGTAAATTGACTCACTGTACAGAACCTCACCCCTTCACTTCACTCTGTAAGTACTTTTGACAATATATTGAAGATTTGTTTTTGGTTATTTGTTTTTAGTCATAAGTCATATACTTGAAGGTTAATGTATCATTTTACTTGTTGTTATGTTTTGGTTGTTACATCAGGGTCAGTATTCATGAAGTGTCTCAGTGTAGGAGTGTTGATGTATGTAGGGATGAGATGATTAATCAGGGTAAAATAGACACGCAAACAAGTATTGTAACACTGCAGTGTGTGTGTGTGTGTGTGTGTGTGTGTGTGTGTGTGTGTGTGTGTGTGTGTGTGTGAGTCACTTGCTGTTTAGACTCTCAGCTTGGGGATAGGAGTTATCATTGAACCTGGTGGTCAGTCTTTAGGCTGCTGTACAGCTTGACGGACCGTAGAGGATTGAACATTTATCCTCCTATATTTGGGGTTCTGAGAATAAAACAGCTTCAGAATAATCAATATAGAAATATGTGTTTACAGTAATACAGACCTGTTCCATATGTGGTTGTTGTTGTTGTTGTTGTTGTTGATGATGGTGATGATCATGACTTTATTGAATTCTTGAGCAAATTATTTTTGCGTCATACATGTCATCTTAAATAGACAGATGTAGACAGACATGCAACACGTCACACACATTACATACAGACAGTATTCACATAGACAACCATATAGCACAATACAACACAACACAATATGAGCCTGGTTCATTTTCAGTAATGAGGCCCTGGACCCCATTTACAGTTTATACTTCAATGTATCAGGTGGAGTTATTCACCAGCTATAGAGTGAGTTGTTGTTTATGTTTCTAAGACTGCAGGGTGGGAGATGCAACAATGGTCTTGAGAACAGCAGGAAGTGTGTTGATGGTCTTTCTCTGGTCTGTGACAGGTATGGTCTCATTCATAACTTGACATGTTTGTCAATCTACAGGCATCAGTGTGAGCTAATTGGGCCTGGCTTAATTCTGATACCGTTGTGTTTCAGTGGTACTGGGTCAGTATGGCTGGAGAGTGACTTACACCACTCAGAGTATCTGTGTCTTGAAGGGGTCAACTGTAGAGCTGACCTGCTCTTACACATATCCCAGTGGTTATACAATCACAACAACCTTCTGGTTCACTAAAATATATGCTGAGGAGAATTATGTGAGTCTGAAGGATGACCCAGACTACAAAGGACGTGTGACGTACCGTGAGGATGAAGAGAATGGACACACCCTGACAATCACAGACCTGAGAGAGAGTGACTCAGCTACGTACATGTTCAGATTTACAGATCAGACTGGAGGATGGAAATATTTTGGCAAACCTGGAGTCACTCTGTCTGTCACAGGTACAGTTACATTCAATATAGTTAAACTGTTGAATTCCATTTAGTTCAGGAAAATTGTCTGGTTTGTTTTTCTGTCTGAATAACATAGGATTTCTTCCTTATTTGTACAAGAACGGACACAAAGTAAAGGAGGACACTTCCAGCCTGGACTCAGACTCCTTTAGTGATGCAGACAGTTACTCCTGTGCTGTAAAAGGCCATGGGTACCTCCACTCTCCTGCAGTGTGTGAGTGTAGATTGAACTACAGTATTCCTCTTCATTAGGCTATATTCATTCATGTTGGTGAATTACACATCTGAAACACTCATCACACAGAAAGATCTGAAAAAAGAATACAGAAAACACTATATTGTCATGTTATTGTTTAAGGTGTCCGTGGTCAGAACTGTTGGAGTGTGACTTATCCCCATCAGGGAGTCTGTGCCTTGAAGGGGGTCAACAGTGGATATATCCTCCACGTATGACAGTGGTGATGATACGATCACATCATCACACTGGTTTAGTTCTAAACAGAGTTCCAGCTGGAAGGATGAGTTGGTCCCTGAGGACCTAACCACAGACCCAGGGTATGAAGGTCGTGCGGAGTCTGTTGGAGAGAAGGAGAGAGGTCACTCCATCCTGAGAATCACAGATCTGAGAGAAGAGGACTCTGCTGAGTACAAGTTCATATTCAACACACAAACCTCAGGATGGGGGTACAGCTTCCCTGGAACAACTCTGACTGTCACAGGTAACACTGCACTCACAACCTTCAGGTGAATGTGACTCCTGCCTGGCGATTCAACACTTTGGGAACATTCCAGAAATCCTAGTTGGAGGATTAATTCGTTCTGATTCTGGGAATATTCTTGAAAACATGGGGATTTTGGGAGAGTTACCAGAATTGTTGAACCCTGTTCCTGCCACAGTGACAATGCAGCTGTGGGTGTTTTTTATTTTTTACATTGATACAATAGGAACCATCTGTGTAGGAAAGTCTTTGTTTATTGTAATAGATCAGGTGATTCAGGGTTTTAATGATGTTTTTACTCCAGGTCTTCAGGTGCTGTTTAAGGATCCAACCAACATCATAGAGGGAACGTGTCTTCGTCTGTTCTGTGAGTCCATATGCTTTCTGCAGGACAACCCGTCTTACATCTGGTACAAGAACGGACAACGTCTGTTCAGTCACGAGACCAAGTACCTGATCCTAGACCCAGTCTGCAGTGAGGATGCAGGCAGATACGCCTGTGCTGTAAACGGCCAGGAGGATCTCGCCTCTGCTGAAAAGACCCTCACTGTCAGATGTGAGTAGATGGGATATAATTCTAGAACTACACGCTGATTATACAAAACATTTAGAACACCTGCTTTTTCCATGACATAGACCAGATTTCCACAACTGGTGGTCCACAGGCCGAATTTGGGTTGCGGGTGGTTTTATTTGCCCCCGCAAGCAAGGTAAGAGTACACATTCTTGCATTATACTATGTGTACTCTTACCTTTTCTGTCATCCTCTTTACTAGATGGCCCAAAGACCACCTCCGTGTCAAACCCTCTGGTGAAATAGTGGAGGGCAGTTCAGTGACTCTGACCTGCAGCAGTGATGCCAACCCACCTGTGGACAAATACACCTGGTACAAGAAGAACGTAACCTCACCAAAAGCATCAGGACAGAGTTACAACATCACTAACATCATCTCTGAGGACAGAGGAGAATATTACTGTGAGGCTGAGAATAAATATGGACGTCTCATCTCTTCTTCTGTGTCTGTGGACGTTCAGTGTAAGTTCACCTAACCTTCATCTATTCATTGACAATCACACAGGTCAACAACAATAAAGAATCATTCGTAATGTTACACCCTTATCATACCATATGTTATAGAATTAGTAATGTTACACACTTATCATCCTATATGATATATAATTAGTAATGTTACACACTTATCATCCTATATGATATATAATTAAATAAATATTGTTTCATTTTCTTCCTGGTTTCTTCTGTCATATCTCCACCATGCATTTAGAATCTCATGATACTACAGCAGTGTTTCCCTGGTTTCCTCTATGTCATATCTCCACCATGCATTTAGAATCTCATGATACTACAGCAGTGTTTCCCTGGGTTCCTCTGTCATATCTCCACCATGCATTTAGAATCTCATGATACTACAGCAGCGTTTCCCTGGTTTCCTCTGTCATATCTCCACCTTGCATTTATAACCTCATGATACTACAGCAGCGTTTCCCTGGTTTCCTCTATGTCATGTCTCCACCATGCATTTATAAACTCATGATACTACATCAGTGTTTCCCTGGTTTCCTCTGTCATATCTCCACCATGCATTTAGAATCTCATGATACTACAGCAGCGTTTCCCTGGTTTCCTCTATGTCATGTCTCCACCATGCATTTATAAACTCAAGATACTGCAGCAGTGTTTCCCTGGTTTCGTGTGGTGGGGGTGGGGGCTGTCCTGACTGCTGGAGCTCTTCTAGTCAACATGTACTGCACTCTGAAGAGGTGAGTCTGACATTTACATGTACTTATCTTACACTAAGGTCAGTAGAGAGCAGAACTCACTCCGTCCTTCATTACAGGAGATCCACAGGAGGAAGTGATGCCACATCAGACACACAGGTAATAATGTCAACAACCAAAGTTATTTCAATAACAATACAGCAGAAACAGACAGGAAGCGAAATTAATTAAATGTATTTGTGTTTCTGTGTCTCTCTCCACAGAGTGTCCATCCTAATCCTAACAGTAAGACGTACACAGCTCTGAACATGAAGACCAGGTCACCAGAGTATGACACCCTGGCAGTAAGTCTCTTATAATGCAGTCTGTGTGTCCGTGTACATACAAGTGTTAGAGGGAGGGGTTTGTAAAGTGTTCATTCAATGTGTCTTCTATCAGAATGTGAGGACAGGGATTGTAGCTTAGTGGGGTATCTAGCAAAGTCTATGGCTGTCTGGAGTGGTTCTCAATCAGAGGCAGGTGTTTATCGTTGTCTTTGATTGGGAACCATATTTAGGCAGCCATATTCTTTGAGTTTGTCGTGGGTGATTGTCCTTAGTGTCCTTGTTCCTGTCTATGTGTTAGTTTACACAAGTATAGGCTGTTTAGGTTTTCGTTACGTTTATTGTTTTTGTAGTGTTTTTATATAGATTCGTGTTACGTTTGTTTATTAAATTATGGATCGCAATCTACACGCTGCATTTTGGTCCGACTCTCCTTCACACCTAGAAAACCGTTACAGAATCACCCACCACAACCGGACCAAGCAGCGTGTCAACAGGCAGGAGCCGCAGGAGAGGCAACAGAGGCAGCAGCAGCAGGAGCAGCAGCAACTACAGTGGGAGAGGCTGCACTACTTGGAGAAATGGACTTGGGAGGAGATTCTAGATGGGAAAGGACCCTGGGAACAGCCTGGAGATTATTGTCGCCCCAAAGCCGAGCTGGAGGCAGCAAAAGCAGAGAGGCGGCATTATGAGGAGCTAGCACGGCAGAGCGGATGGAAGCCCGAGAGTCAGCCCGAAAAATGTATTGGGGGGGGCTCACAGGGAGTATGGCTATGCCAGGTAGGAGATCAGCGCAAACTCCCTGTGCTTACCGGGGGCTAGAGAGACCGGGCAGGCACCGTGTTATGCAGTGGTGCGCACAGTGTCCCCAGTGCAGGTGCATAGCCCGGAAGCGGTATATTCCCGCTCCTCGTATCGGCCGGGCTAGAGTGGGCATCGAGCCAGGTAAGGTTGGGCAGGCTCGGTGCTCAAGAGCTCCAGTGCACCTGCACGGTCCAGTCTATCCAGTACCACCTCCACACCCCAGCCCTCCGGTAGCAGCTCCCCGCACCAGGCTTCCTGTGCGTGTCCTCGGTCCAGTACCACCAGTACCAGCACTACGCATCAGGCCTACAGTGCGCCTCGCCTCTCCTGCGCTGTCGGAGTCTCCCGCCTCTCCAGCGCTGTCGAAGCCTTTCTCCTCTCCTGCGCTGCCGGAGTCTCCCGCCTGTTCAGCGTAGCTAGAGCCTTCTTCCTCTACAGCGCTGCTGGAGTCTCCTGCCTGTTCAGCGCAGCCAGAGCTGCCCGCCTGCATGGAGCAGCCAGAGCTATCGGTCTGCATGGAGCAGCCAGAGCTGTCAGTCTACATGGAGCAGCCAGAGCTGTCAGTCTGCATGAAGCAGCCAGAGCTGTCAGTCTGCATGAAGCAGCCAGAGCTGTCAGTCTGCATGAAGCAGCCAGAGATGTCAGTCTGCATGGAGCAGCCAGAGCTGTCAGTCTACATGGAGCAGCCAGAGCTGTCAGTCTACATGGAGCAGCCAAAGCTGTCAGTCTGCATGAAGCAGCCAGAGCTGTCAATCTGCATGGAGCAGCCAGAGCTGCCAGTCTGCAAGGAGCTGCCAGTCTGCAAGGAGCTGCCAGTCTGCAAGGAGCTGCCAGTCTGCACGGAGCCGCCAGAGCTGTCAGTCTGTAAGAAGCCGCCAGAGCTGTCAGCCTACATGGAGCAGCCAGAGCCGCCAGTCAGCGTGGAGCAGCTAGAGCCGCCAGTCAGCATGGAGCAGCCAGATCTTTCAGTCTGCCAGGATCCGCCAGTCAGCCAGACTCTTCCAGATCCGCCAGTCAGCCAGACTCTTCCAGATCCGCCAG
Source organism: Oncorhynchus tshawytscha (assembly GCF_018296145.1). Lineage (NCBI taxonomy): Eukaryota > Metazoa > Chordata > Actinopteri > Salmoniformes > Salmonidae > Oncorhynchus > Oncorhynchus tshawytscha. The sequence goes on from NW_024609446.1 coordinate 58,637, forward strand.
TCAGCCAGACTCTTCCAGATCCGCCAGTCAGCCAGACTCTTCCAGATCCGCCAGTCAGCCAGACTCTTCCAGATCCGCCAGTCAGCCAGACTCTTCCAGATCCGCCAGTCAGCCAGACTCTTCCAGATCCGCCAGTCAGCCAGACTCTTCCAGATCCGCCAGTCAGCCAGACTCTTCCAGATCCGCCAGTCAGCCAGACTCTTCCAGATCCGCCAGTCAGCCAGACTCTTCCAGATCCGCCAGTCAGCCAGACTCTTCCAGATCCGCCAGTCAGCCAGACTCTTCCAGATCCGCTAGTCAGCCAGACTCTTCCAGATCCGCCAGTCAACCAGACTCTTCTAGATCCGCCAGACTCTTCCAGATCTGCCAGCCAACCAGACTCTTCCAGATCCGCCAGTCAGCCAGGATCTGCCAGCTCCGCCAGTCAGCCAGGATCTGCCAGTCAGCCAGGATCTGCCAGTCAGCCAGGATCTGGTAGATCCATCAACCTGCCTGAGCTTCCTCTCACTCCCGAGCTTCCTCTCACTCCCGAGCTTCCTCTCACTCCCGAGCTTCCTCTCACTCCCGAGCTTCCCCTCCGTTCCGAGCTGCCCTTCAGTCCCGATCTGCTCCTCAGTCCAGTGGGGTTCTGGGTGAGGACTACTAGGCCATGGTCGGCGGCGAGGGTGGAATATCCAGGGACGCGAGGAGAGGGGACAAAGACATTGACTGAGTGGGGTCCACGTCCCGCGCCGGAGCCGCCACCATGGACAGACGCCCAGCCGGACCCTCCCTATTGTTTTGAGGTGCGTTCGGGAGCCCGCACCTTAGGGGGGGTTCTGTCACCCCCTGGTCGAAGTATTTTGTGTTTATCTTCATGTATTGGGTCAGGCCAGGGTGTGGCATGGGGTTTTTGTATTGTGGTGTGTTTTGTCTTGGGGTGTTGGTATTGGGATTGTAGCTTAGTGGGGTATCTAGCAAAGTCTATGGCTGTCTGGAGTGGTTCTCAATCAGAGGCAGGTGTTTATCGTTGTCTCTGATTGGGAACCATATTTAGGCAGCCATATTCTTTGAGTTTGTCGTGGGTGATTGTCCTTAGTGTCCTTGTTCCTGTCTATGTGTTAGTTTACACAAGTATAGGCTGTTTCGGTTTTCGTTACGTTTATTGTTTTTGTAGTGTTTGTATGTAGATTCGTATTACGTTTGTTTATTAAATTATGGATCGCAATCTACACGCTGCATTTTGGTCCGACTCTCCTTCACACCTAGAAAACCGTTACAGCTTTTAAATATTTGTATCTCTGGAGTTGTTCCTGATGTGTTAAAATATGTTATACTTTGTATTGCTGTCAGTCATTACTGGTCATTTTATATTTTATATTATGTAATACTATATTGTTCAGTGTCATGATATTCCTTGTTTCATTATCAAATTATTCATTATTAGGTATTTTAGATACATTGAATACATGTTGTAAATAAGCTCAAAGGTAGACAATAAAAAGACAACAAATGCATGTATGATTTTGTTAATTTACATTGAATCATAACTACATCCATTCAGCTCATTTCTTGTATTTCTGCCTATTGGATACATGATTGTGCTATTGAACCACATAACCATGAGTGGCTAGACACACACACACACACACCCTACACCTACCTAGACGTTACCAGATTCTTTCCCAGTAGTTGAGACAATGTACGGGTGTGTTGTTGTGGATGCCTATGTCAGTATGTATGGGTATGTTGCTCCCTAGACTACTGCAGGAGTACTCTAATGTAAGATGTCAAACAGATTTACTAGGTGGTAAAGATCTGGATGGACTATTTCTATTTTGATCTCATTTCTTTGATTCTTTGGGAATAGTTCATACTGGTGTCTGGAGCTCTACCCCTCTGCCCTATCAGACGCTCAGAAGTCCATCCAGCTCGCCCCTGATTGGCCAAAGGGATACTTCCTCAAGGAGAGTGCACTGATGGGGTTAAAGGTCAGTGTCTGAGCTCTCTACTGTGAAAGTGGACATTGCTGACTGTGTGTGTCTGTCGGTGAAATCTGACTCTCAATCTCTTCTTCCTCATCTTATCTCCCCCTCTCTTCCCCCTGCTCTTTCGCTTCATCTTTCCTCCCCCTCCTCCCTCCTCCCATCCCTCCCCCTCTTCTCTCTCCAGCTGTATGGTGAGGCAGAAAGGGCCATGGATCAGGTGTTAAAGCTGGATCAGGTCCTCCACTGAGGTCTTCAACTGCAAGGTCCTGCAGATCATGGTGAGGGGAGACAGGGGTCAGGCTCCAGCATAATGGAGTTGGTGGTAGTAGAGTTGGATAACTCAAGCTGAGGTTTGGTCTTCTGTCTCTCTCTCACTTTTTCATGAGAACCTGGGTTTTGAGGAGGGGCAGAGATTTTTGCAGGACTCCAGTGGTGGATCTCTCCTCCCCCAGGACTCCAGTGGTGGACCCTCCTCCCTCATGACTCCAGTGGTGGACCTCTCCTCCCCTCATGACTCCAGTGGTGGACCTCTCCTCCCCTCATGACTCCAGTGGTGGACCTCTCCTCCCCTCAGGACTCCAGTGGAGGACCTCTCCTCCCCTCAGGACTCCTCAGGACTCCAGTGGTGGACCTCTCCTCCCCTCAGGACTCCAGTGGTGGACCTCTCCTTCCTCTAAGGACTCCAGTAGTGGACCTCTCCTCCCCTCGGGACTCCAGTGTTGTACCTCTCATCCCCTCATGACTCCAGTGGTGGACCTCTCCTCCCCTCATGACTCCAGTCGTGGACCTTTCCTTCCCTCATTACTCCAGTGGTGGACCTTTCCTTCCCTCAGGACTCCAGTGGTGGACCTCTCCTCCACTCAGGACTTCAGTGGTGGACCTCGCCTTCCCTCATGACTCCAGTGGTGGACCTCTCCTCTCCTCGGGACTCCAGTGGTGGACCCTCTCCCCTCATGACCCTCATGACTCCAGTGGTGGACCTCTCCTCCCCTCATGACTCCAGTGGTGGACTCCAGTGGTGGACCTCTCCTCCCCTCATGACTCCTCCTCCCCCTCAGGACTCCAGTGGTGGACCTCTCCTCCCCTCAGGACTCCAGTGGTGGACCTCTCCTCCCCTCAGGACTCCAGTGGTGGACCCTCCTCCCCTCAGGACCAGTGGTGGACCTCTCCTCCCCTCAGGACTCCAGTGGTGGACCTCTCCTCCCCTCAGGACTCCAGTGGTGGACCTCTCCTCCCCTCCCTCCCAGGACTCCAGTGGTTGACCTTATAAACAGTTTGTTATTTTGTTATTGATCCAAATGGTTATGAGGACATGATTGGGACATATGAAGAGAGACAGGAGGCTGCAGTAATGTTGAGATGCCAGTAGGGAGCGCTTCAGTCGCACTTTGATGGAGATGATGATGAGTGATGGGTCACATTATGCGAGGCAACACATTAAGAAACCATATAGAACAGTCAACACTTTGTTGTGGATTTGTATTTAAAGAAAAGACTACATTGGAAATGGGCTGCATTTAGCCCCTTTAAAAAATGTAGGCCCACTCCTCAAATGAAGAAATGTAAATAGCTATGCAGTCTTTAGCAGTACATCCAGTACATCCCTTTCTGACATGCTGTTGATGCATGTGATTGTCTTAAATCCCTGACTAGGCTACTTTCACAATGTGTCAGTCACTAAAATCACACTTCTTGTTTCAATGCACTGCTACACCAGTAAGTTGACTCACTTACTCTGTAAGTATGGTTGACGAGATCATTAAATATATACAGTACCAGTCAGAAGTTTGGACACAACTACTCATTCAAGGGTTTTTCTTTATTTTTACTTTTCTCTGCGTTGTAGAATAATAGTGAAGACATCACAACTATGAAATAACACATATGGAATCATGAAGTAACCAAAAGGTGTTAAACAAATATATATATATATATATATATATATATATTTTATATATATATTTTATATATATATATATATATATATATATATATATATATATTTTATATTTGAGATTCTTCAAAGGAGCCACCCTTTGCCTTGATGACAGCTTTGCACACTCTTGGCATTCTCTCAACCAGCTTCATGAGGTAGTCACCTGGAAGGCATTTCAATTAACAGGTGTGCTTTGTTAAAAGTTCACTTGTGGAATAGATTTCCTTCTTAATGCTTTTGAGACAATCAGTTGTGTTGTGACGAGGTGGGCGTGGTATACAGAAGATGGCCCTATTTGGTAAAAGACCAAGTTCATATTATGGCAATAACTGCTCAATAAGCAAAGAGAAACGACAGTCCATCATTACTTTAAGACATGAAGGTCAGTCAATAAGGAAAATGTCAATAAAGTTTCTTCAAGTGCAGTCGAAAGAACCATCCAGTCCTATGTGCAGAACGACCGTACTATCGAACAAAACTTACTATATCCCTTCCTTCAGTTATATTATTTGTGGTAGAATTCATTACCAAGGTCATTTCGGGCCTTCTTCCTTCCTATCGATTTTGGTTACAACACAAAGTAGAAACCTCTATATTTACCTATCATTGATTAAATCCAAACTCCTTTAGAACATTCAATCAAAAATATCTTAAATAATTCCTCCCAAATTCGAGAATAAAGACTATTTACCATCGTCCTGTAGACTGGGAAAAGCAATGTCGGTTCGATTCCGTCACCTTCTCTGTCGCCCTTGGATCATATATCGGCCTGTTTTTTTAAAGGTCAATTCAGAGGCCGATTCTTTAAATAACGAGTCCAGGCCCGTTCGTGTGCGGCTTTCGGCTCTCCCTTCGGACGACAGAGACAAGTTTGTGGAATCCGCTCGAAGGACCAATTGTTACTGTAATTTAGTTATTCCAATATGTTCTCATTAATTGAATTCCCTTAATCGATTTTATGAGAATTTGTAAGATTCTTGTTCGCATAAAATAGACGGAGACCAGTCTTTTCAATAATAGGTAACAGAATATATTCTCGGAGCGCGCTCCCACATTACCACGAGCAACAGTTTATATACAATAACATGACGTCATTTCATTGCTTCTAAAATGAATCTCCTCCTCCAGACCGGGACAAAGGGAAGTTTAAAAGTTCATTCAAAGTTCATTCTGACCCCTAGCACATACACAGGACACACAACACAACTGAATTAACTTTTGACTCCTCACCATTATCGATCACCACTTAGCTGACAGTTCTAACTAACAGAAAACCTAGGAATGCACTCACTGTCTTATCTAAAACACCCCAGAGCTCAGTTTCGTCGGTTCAACCATAGGTTAACTACCTTATCTGCTTACTTAATCCACAACCCATTCCTTTCTGCCTAGTTGGAATAGTGTTCATTAACTTTAATTACTCCTTGTCCATGTCTCACAATCCCTTCTTATGAACTCATATTGTTAATCAGATATAATAAAACAGAGGATAAGTTTACTTAGTTACAGTTCCATTTAAAATGAGAATATTGTTTATTCATTTATTCATAATATTTCTAACAACAATGCATCACCGGTTGCAAACTACCTGCCCTCAAGGTCACCTACACCACCCGATGTCATCAAGGACAACAACCACCCGAGCCACTGCCTGTTCACCCTACTATCATCCAGAAGGCGAGGTCAGTACAGGTGCATCAAAGTGGGGACCGAGAGACTGAAAAACAGCTTCTATCTCAAGGCCATCAGACTGTTAAACAGCCATCACTAACATTGAGTGGCTGCTGCCAACATACTGACTCAACTCTAGCCACGTTAATAATGTAAAAATTGATGTTATCAATTTATCACTAGTCACTTTATATAATGTTTACATACCCTACATTACTCATCTCATATGTACACTGCTCAAAAAAATAAAGGGAACACTTAAACAACACAATGTAACTCCAAGTCAATCACACTTCTGTGAAATCAAACTGTCCACTTAGGAAGCAACACTGATTGACAATAAATTTCACATGCTGTTGTGCAAATGGAATGGAAGGTGAAAATTATAGGCATTTAGCAAGACACCCCCAATAAAGGAGTGGTTCTGCAGGTGGGGACCACAGACCACTTCTCAGTTCCTATGCTTCCTGGCTGATGTTTTGGTCACTTTTGAATGCTGGTGGTGCTTTCACTCTAGTGGTAGCATGAGACGGAGTCTACAACCCACACAAGTGGCTCAGGTAGTGCAGCTCATCCAGGATGGCACATCAATGAGAGATGTGGCAAGAAGGTTTGCTGTGTCTGTCAGCGTAGTGTCCAGAGCATGGAGGCGCTACCAGGAGACAGGCCAGTACATCAGGAGACGTGGAGGAGGCCGTAGGAGGGCAGCAACCCAGCAGCAGGACCGCTACCTCCACCTTTGTGCAAGGAGGAGCAGGAGGAGCACTGCCAGAGCCCTGCAAAATGACCCCCAGCAGGCCACAAATGTGCATGTGTCTGCTCAAACGGTCAGAAACAGACTCCATGAGGGTGGTATGAGGGCCCGACGTCCACAGGTGGGGGTTGTGCTTACAGCCCAACACCGTGCAGGACGTTTGGCATTTGCCAGAGAACACAAAGATTGACAAATTCACCACTGGCGTCCTGTGCTCTTCACAGATGAAAGCAGGTTCACACTGAGCACACGTGACAGACGTGACAGAGTCTGGAGACGCCGTGGAGAACATTCTGCTGCCTGCAACATCCTCCAGCATGACCGGTTTGGCAGTGGGTCAGTCATGGTGTGGGGTGGCATTTCTTTGGTGGGCCGCACAGCCCTCCAGGTGCTCGCCAGAGGTAGCCTGACTGCCATTAGGTACCGAGATGAGATCCTCAGACCCCTTGTGAGACCATATGCTGGTGCGGTTGGCCCTGGGTTCCTCCTAATGCAAGACAATGCTAGACCTCATGTGGCTGGAGTGTGTCAGCAGTTCCTGCAAGAGGAAGGCATTGATGCTATGGATTGGCCCGACCATTCCCCAGACCTGAATCCAATTGAGCACATCTGGGACATCATGTCTCGCTCCATCCACCAACGCCACGTTGCACCACAGACTGTCAAATCAAATCAAATCAAATCAAATTTTATTTGTCACATACACATGGTTAGCAGATGTTAATGCGAGTGTAGCGAAATGCTTGTGCTTCTAGTTCCGACAATGCAGTAATAACGAACAAGTAATCTAACTAACAATTCCAAAAAAACTACTGTCTTATACACAGTGTAAGGGGGTAAAGAATATGTACATAAGGATATATGAATGAGTGATGGTACAGAGCAGCATAGGCAAGATACAGTAGATGATATCGAGTACAGTATATACATATGAGATAAGTATGTAAACCAAGTGGCATAGTTAAAGTGGCTAGTGATACATGTATTACATAAGGATGCAGTCGATGATATAGAGTACAGTATCAACGTATGCATATGAGATGAACAATGTAGGGTAAGTAACATTATATAAGGTAGCATTGTTTAAAGTGGCTAGTGATATATTTACATAATTTCCCATCAATTCCCATGATTAAAGTGGCTGGAGTAGAGTCAGTGTCATTGACAGTGTGTTGGCAGTAGCCACTCAATGATAGTGGTGGCTGTTTAACAGTCTGATGACCTTGTGATAGAAGCTGTTTTTCAGTCTCTCGGTCCCAGCTTTGATGCACCTGTACTGACCTCGCCTTCTGGATGACAGCGGGGTGAACAGGCAGTGGCTCGGGTGGTTGATGTCCTTGATGATCTTTATGGCCTTCCTGTAGCATCGGGTGGTGTAGGTGTCCTGGAGGGCAGGTAGTTTGCCCCGGTGATGCGTTGTGCAGACCTCACTACCCTCTGGAGAGCCTTACGGTTGAGGGCGGTGCAGTTGCCATACCAGGCGGTGATACAGCCCGCCAGGATGCTCTCGATTGTGCATCTGTAGAAGTTTGTGAGTGCTTTTGGTGACAAGCCGAATTTCTTCAGCCTCCTGAGGTTGAAGAGGCGCTGCTGCGCCTTCCTCACGATGCTGTCTGTGTGAGTGGACCAATTCAGTTTGTCTGTGATGTGTATGCCGAGGAACTTAAAACTTGCTACCCTCTCCACTACTGTTCCATCGATGTGGATGGGGTGTTCCCTCTGCTGTTTCCTGAAGTCCACAATCATCTCCTTAGTTTTGTTGACGTTGAGTGTGAGGTTATTTTCCTGACACCACACTCCGAGGGCCCTCACCTCCTCCCTGTAGGCCGTCTCGTCGTTGTTGGTAATCAAGCCTACCACTGTTGTGTCGTCCGCAAACTTGATGATTGAGTTGGAGGCGTGCATGGCCACGCAGTCGTGGGTGAACAGGGAGTACAGGAGGGGGCTCAGAACGCACCCTTGTGGGGCCCCAGTGTTGAGGATCAGCGGGGAGGAGATGTTGTTGCCTACCCTCACCACCTGGGGCGGCCCGTCAGGAAGTCCAGTACCCAGTTGCACAGGGCGGGGTCGAGACCCAGGGTCTCGAGCTTGATGACGAGCTTGGAGGGTACTATGGTGTTGAATGCCGAGCTGTAGTCGATGAACAGCATTCTCACATAGGTATTCCTCTTGTCCAGATGGGTTAGGGCAGTGTGCAGTGTGGTTGAGATTGCATCGTCTGTGGACCTATTTGGGCGGTAAGCAAATTGGAGTGGGTCAAGGGTGTCAGGTAGGGTGGAGGTGATATGGTCCTTGACTAGTCTCTCAAAGCACTTCATGATGACGGATGTGAGTGCTACGGGCGGTAGTCGTTTAGCTCAGTTACCTTAGCTTTCTTGGGAACAGGAACAATGGTGGCCCTCTTGAAGCATGTGGGAACAGCAGACTGGTATAGGGATTGGTTGAATATGTCCGTAAACACACCGGCCAGCTGGTCTGCGCATGCTCTGAGGCGCGGCTGGGGATGCCGTCTGGGCCTGCAGCCTTGCGAGGGTTAACACGTTTAAATGTCTTACTCACTTCGGCTGCAGTGAAGGAGAGACCGCATGATTCCGTTGCAGGCCGTGTCAGTGGCACTGTATTGTCCTCAAAGCGGGCAAAAGTTATTTAGTCTGCCTGGGAGCAAGACATCCTGGTCCGTGACTGGGCTGGGTTTCTTCCTGTAGTCCGTGATTGATTGTAGACCCTGCCACATACCTCTTGTGTCTGAGCCGTTGAATTGAGATTCTACTTTGTCTCTGTACTGGCGCTTAGCTTGTTTGATAGCCTTGCGGAGGGAATAGCTGCACTGTTTGTATTCAGTCATGTTACCAGACACCTTGCCCTGATTAAAAGCAGTGGTTCGTGCCTTCAGTTTCACACGAATGCTGCCATCAATCCACGGTTTCTGGTTAGGGAATGTTTTAATCGTTGCTATGGGAACGACATCTTCAACGCACGTTCTAATGAACTCGCACACCGTATCAGCGTATTCGTCAATGTTGTTGTCTGACGCAATACGAAACATCTCCCAGTCCACGTGATGGAAGCAGTCTTGGAGTGTGGAGTCAGCTTGGTCGGACCAGCGTTGGACAGACCTCAGCGTGGGAGCTTCTTGTTTTAGTTTCTGTCTGTAGGCAGGGATCAACAAAATGGAGTCGTGGTCAGCTTTTCCGAAAGGGGGCGGGGCAGGGCCTTATATGCGTCGCGGAAGTTAGAGTAACAATGATCCAGGGTCTTTCCACCCCTGGTTGCGCAATCAATATGCTGATAAAATTTAGGGAGTCTTGTTTTCAGATTAGCCTTGTTAAAATCCCCAGCTACAATGAATGCAGCCTCCGGATAAATCGTTTCCAGTTTGCAGAGAGTTAAATAAAGTTCGTTCAGAGCCATCGATGTGTCTGCTTGGGGGGGATATATACGGCTGTGATTATAATCGAAGAGAATTCTCTTGGTAGATAATGCGGTCTACATTTGATTGTGAGGAATTCTAAATCAGGTGAACAGAAGGATTTGAGTTCCTGTATGTTTCCTTCATCACACCATGTCACGTTGGCCATAAGGCATACGCCCCCGCCCGTCTTCTTACCAGAGAGATGTTTGTTTCTGTCGGCGCGATGCGTGGAGAAACCCGCTGGCTGCACCGCTTCGGATTGCGTCTCTCCAGTGAGCCATGTTTCCGTGAAGCAGAGAACGTTACAGTCTCTGATGTCCCTCTGGAATGCTACCCTTGCTCGGATTTCATCAACCTTGTTGTCAAGAGACTGGACATTGGCAAGAAGAATGCTGGGGAGTGGTGCACGATGTGCCCGTCTCCGGAGTCTGACCAGAAGACCGCTTCGTTTCCCTCTTTTTCTGAGTCGTTTTTTTTTTTTGGTCGCTGCATGTGATCCACTCGGTTACACTGGTTGTAAGGCAGAACTCAGGATCCGCATCGCGAAAACATATTCTTGGTCGTACTGATGGTGAGTTGACGCTGATCTTATATTCAGTAGTTCTTGTCGGCTGTATGTAAAGAAACCTAAGATGACCTGGGGTACTAGTGTAAGAAATAACACGTAAAAAAAACAAAAAAGGAGGAGGAGTTGGCGGATGCTTTAGTCCAGGTCTGGGAGGAGATCCCTCAGGAGACCATCCGCCACCTCATCAAGAGCATGCCCAGGCGTTGTAGGGAGGTCATACAGGCACGTGGAGGCCACACACACTAATGAGCCTCATTTTGACTTGTTTTAAGGACATTACACCAAAGTTGGATCAGCCTGTAGTGTGGTTTTCCACTTGAATTTTGAGTGTGACTCCAAATCCAGACCTCCATGGGTTGATACATTTGATTTCCGTGTGATTTTGTTGTCAGCACATTCAACTATGTGGAAAAAGTGTTTCATAAGAATATTTCACTCATTCAGATCTAGGATGTGTTATTTTAGTGTTCCCTTTATTTTTTTGAGCAGTGTTTGGATAACTGGCTACATTAGACTATATATGGATAACAGGCTTCATTAGACTATATATGGATAACATGCTACATTAGACTATATATGGATAACAGGCTACATTAGACTATATATGGATAACAGGACATTAGACCATATTTGATAACAGGCTTCATTACATTTGGATAACAGGCTACATTAGACTATTTGTTGATAACAGGCACATTAGACATATATGGATAACAGGCTACATTAGAAATATGGATAACAGGCTACATTAGACCATATTTGATAACAGGCTTCATTAGATCTATGGATAACAGCTACATTGTTATTTTATGATAACAGGCTACATTAGACTATTTGGATAACAGGCTACATTAGACTATATTTGATAACATGCTACATTAGACTATATATGGATAACATGCTACATTAGACTATATATGGATAACAGGCTTCATTAGACTATATATGGATAACTGGCTACATTAGACTATATATGGATAACAGGCTACATTAGACTATATATGGATAACATGCTACACTATTATGGATAACAGGCATATTTGATAACAGGCTTCATTAGACTATATATGGATAACAGGCTACATTAGACTATATATGATAACAGGCTACATTAGACTATATATGGATAACAGGCTACATTAGACTATATATGGATAACAGGCTACATTAGACTATATATGGATAACAGGCTACATTAGACTATATATGGATAACAGGCTACATTAGACTATATATGGATAACAGGCTACATTAGACTATATATGGATAACAGGCTACATTAGACTATATATGGATAACAGGCTACATTAGACTATATATGGATAACAGGCTACATTAGACTATATATGATAACAGGCTACATTAGCTACATTAGCTACTATATATGATAACAGGCTACATTAGACTATATGTATAACAGGCTACATTAGACTATATATGATAACAGGCTACATTAGACTATATATGATAACAGGCTACATTAGACTATATATGTATAACAGGCTACATTAGACTATATATGATAACAGGCTACATTAGACTATATATGATAACAGGCTACATTAGACTATATATGATAACAGGCTACATTAGACTATATATGATAACAGGCTACATTAGACTATATATGATAACAGGCTACATTAGACTATATATGATAACAGGCTACATTAGACTATATATGATAACAGGCTACATTAGACTATATATGATAACAGGCTACATTAGACTATATATGCTACATTAACAGGCTACATTAGACTATATATGATAACAGGCTACATTAGACTATATATGATAACAGGCTACATTAGACTATATATGTATAACAGGCTACATTAGACTATATATGATAACAGGCTACATTAGACTATATATGATAACAGGCTACATTAGACTATATATGATAACAGGCTACATTAGACTATATATGATAACAGGCTACATTAGACTATACAGTATATAGACAGAAGCAGTCAATACAGCAGACTATGATGTCAACATTATATAATAATATGATTGTGGTATGTTGTCATACAGTGTTTGTGTGATGAAATGTGACTTTGTCAAGTAGCCAGTGTTGTGTTTCCCCACTCTATCTGATTCATTTCCAGTTTGTAGTGTTGTTGGTAGCCCAACATTATTGAGGACATTATTATTCGGATGGTGCAGTAATGTTGAGATGCCAGTAGGAGGAGCTCTAGTCTAGAACACTGGAACCTTCAGTACCACTTTGATGCAGCTGATGGAGGAGTGTAAATCGAATGTGTTTGTAGACGTCATGCATATTAATGACTTAAAGGAAGGAGAGGACAGTTTTGCATCAGCTACTTGTGTTCTGACTACTATAAATATGTATCAACCACAGAACTGACAATTACTAACAGTTCCCACACACTACCAGTAAGTTGACTCACTGTACAAGACCTCTCCCCTTCACTTCACTCTGTAAGTACTGTAATTACAATAAAATATATAGTTTTGAGTTATTTGTTTTTAGTAACAAGTCACATACTTGAGGGTAATGTATAATTTTACTTGTTGTTATGTTTTGAGCTGTGTTTTGGTTGTGACATCAGGGCCAGTATTCATAAAGTGTCTCAGTGTAGGAGTGTTGATCTACATAGTGATGAGATGATTAACCAGTGTAAAAAAGACATACAAATTAACACTGCTGTGTGTGTCTGTGTCTGTGTGTGTGTGTGTCTGTGTCTGTGTGTGTGTCTGTGTGTGTGTCTGTGTCTGTGTCTGTCTGTGTGTGTGTGTGTGTGTGTGTGTGTGTGTGTGTGTGTGTGTGTGTGTGTGTGTGTGTGTTTGATGGTTAGTCTTTAGGCTGCTGTACAGCTTGACGGACCATAGAACATTGATCCTCCTATATCTGGGGTTCTGAACTATCAATGATGAAATATGTGTTTACAGTAATACACATTTGTTCAATAAGTGCTTGTTGTTGTTAATGATGATGATGATGGTGGTGATGATGATGATGACTTTATTGTATTGTAAATTATATTTTTGCTCTGGCAATTATTTTACAATGTCAGGTTAAATAGACAGATGCAGACAGACATGCAACACGTCACACACATTACATACATAGTGATATAGACTTACAGACAGACAGTATTCACATAGACAACCATATAGCACAATACAACACAACACAATATGAGCCTGGTTCATTTTCAGTAATGAGGCCCTGGACCCCATTTACAGTTTCTACTTCAATGTATCAGGTGGAGTTATTCACCAGCTATAGAGTGAGTTGTTGTTTATGTTTCTAAGACTGCAGGGTGGGAGATGCAACAATGGTCTTGAGAACAGCAGGAAGTGTGTTGGTGGTCTTTCTCTGGTCTGTAACAGGTATGGTCTCATTCATATCTTTTAGTTGCTCTGTTTAATAATCTACAGACATTTCTAAAAGGATAAGAATCATAATGTTATTTTGGTGTGTTTTGTTAGGCGTCTCCACTTCACTTTAAATAGTTATCTTTCACACCTCACTGAGTGATGCTTATCTGTGGTTTCCATTCACACTCAAATCAGGAACTATGACAACAATGTGGACAAACCCTACTCAGTTTGAAATTGGTCCATCTTAAGGTGAAAAACTAAATGCACAACCCTCCACAGAGTTAATCATATTTTCACACGACTCTCCCCTTGTACTGTAAAACAAATTGCAGCCCTCCCCCTCACATAATTAACTCAAAATAATGTTTTCAACCACAGAGAACAAACGTAGCGACTACATTTTTGGGGTAATGCTGTGTTCAATTGGTTGTAATCTTGGACTGAGCAGACCTTCCCATACAATTCCGATCAACTCCATGAAATACATCATTCTACCATTCCAATTCACAATATAATTTAAAAAGAAAATACCCTTTTCAAACATATTTTCCATAAATACAGGTATTTTATCAACCAGCATATTTGAGTTAGAACCAATATTACAACAAATATTATGGTTTATCTTTTTTATGAAATTGAAATTGTAACCAGCTCTGCAATGCTTGTTTGAAAAAGACAGATACTTTGAAGGTTTCATTTTATATTCATCGAACGTTAGACATGGCAATCTGCACAAAGACAAAATGGCCATTTATCAACAAGGGATGAGCTGTTCTTAGTAATCTACTTGAGAACCATTTTGGGTTCAAGTAAAACTTTTGTATAAGTGAAGCTTTTGGAGAGTTTTAGTGCTTTTATATTTGACAATCTCAACCCACCCAGTTCATATTCATTATATAGTGACTGTGTGTTTATAAATGTGAAAATTGACTTCGCCACTTCAACATGTTTTTGTGGCACAGTTACCTCCACGCAGAGTTATTGGCCAGAAGGTTGAGGGTTCGCCGACTCAGATTTTCAACATTTTGACGCCATATTTGTATGTACAGTATATAAAATAGCATGCAACACATTTCCACCAACAGGTTTCTGTGCCAAAACACCACACAACCAAGACAGACACAAAAGTCTAATGACTTCGAGCACTTCAATATCATGGTTTTCATTTTTAAAGCCACAATCAATACTCGATCTCAGTCTGGACAAACAGAGAACACATCCCTCCTTACCTTGTAGGCCTACCCAGTATTGCAGGCTTGACAAACAGAGAACACATCCCTCCTTACCTTGTAGGCCTACCCAGTATTGAAGGCTTGACAATCAGAGAACACATCCCTCCTTACCTTGTAGGCCTACCCAGATTGAAGGCTTGACAAACATACATCCCTCCTTACCTTGTAGGCCTACCCAGTATTGAAGGCTTGACAATCAAGGCTTAGGACTACCCAAGGCTTGACAAACAGAGAACACATCCCTCCTTACCTTGTAGGCCTACCCAGAATTGAAGGCTTGACAAACAGAGAACACATCCCTCCTTACCTTGTAGGCCTACCCAGTATTGAAGGCTTGACAAGGCCTACCCAGAGAACACATCCCTCCTTACCTTGAATACATCCCTCCTTACCTTGTAGGCCTACCCAGTATTGAAGGCTTGACAAACAGAGAACACATCCCTCCTTACCTTGTAGGCCTACCCAGTATTGAAGGCTTGACAATCTCTGAATGTCATTCAACTTGTTGGTGTTTTGTGACAGGTTTCTCTTTCCATTAATGAAATGGCTGCTGCATAGCTTGGATTGATTGATTTTATTTGTCAGTTGAAAAAATACATATACATGTACACACAGTTTTTTAAAAGTGACCAGCATTGTTGTTTTAAAGGATTGCACAATAAAGTCGGGGATATATTTACATTGTGGTCCCTGTGTTTTACATAAATACATTTACAATTACAGAGATACAGACACATCACATAGATATAGACACATTACATAGATACAGACACATTACATAGATACAGACACATCACATAGATACAGACACATCACATAGATACAGACACATTACATACATTCAGACACATTACAGAGATACAGACACATTACAAAGATACAGACACATTACAGAGATACAGACACATTAAAGAGATACAGACACATTACAAAGATACAGACACATTACATAGATACAGACACATTACATTGATACAGACACATTAAAGAGATACAGACACATTAAAGAGATACAGACACATTAAAGAGATACAGACACATTAAAGAGATACAGACACATTACATAGATACAGACACATTACATAGATACAGACACATTAAAGAGATACAGACACATTAAAGAGATACAGACACATTAAAGAGATACAGACACATTACAAAGATACAGACACATTACATAGATACAGACACATTACATAGATACAGACACATTAAAGAGATACAGACACATTACAAAGATACAGACACATTACATAGATACAGACACATTACATAGATACAGACACATTAAAGAGATACAGACACATTAAAGAGATACAGACACATTACATAGATACAGACACATTACAAAGATACAGACACATTACATAGATACAGACACATTAAAGAGATACAGACACATTACAGAGATACAGACACATTACATAGATACAGACACATTACATAGATACAGACACATTACATAGATACAGACACATTACAAAGATACAGACACATTACATAGATACAGACACATTACAGAGATACAGACACATTACATAGATACAGACACATTACAGAGATACAGACACATTACAGAGATACAGACACATTACAGAGATACAGACACATTACAGAGATACAGACACATTACATAGATACAGACACATTACATAGATACAGACACATTACAGAGATACAGACACATTACATAGATACAGACACATTACATAGATACAGACATTACATTACAGAGATATAGACACAGAGATACAGACACATTACAGAGATACAGACACATTACAGAGATACAGACACAGAGATACAGACACATTACATAGATACAGACACATTACATAGATACAGACACATTACAGAGATATAGACACAGAGATACAGACACATTACAGAGATACAGACACATTACAGAGATACAGACACACACAGAGATACAGACACATTACATAGATACAGACACATTACATAGGTACAGACACATTACAGAGATACAGACACATTACAGAGATACAGACACATTACAGAGATACAGACACATTACAGATACAGACACATTACAGAGATACAGACACATTACAAAGATACAGACACATTACAAAGATACAGACACATTACAAAGATAGACACATTACAGAGATACAGACACATTACAAAGATACAGACACATTACAGATACAGACACATTACAGAGATACAGACACATTACAAAGATAGACACATTACAAAGATACAGACACATTACAAAGATACAGACACATTACAGAGATACAGACACATTACAGAGATACAGACACATTACATACAGATACAGACACATTACATAGATACAGACACATTACAGAGATATAGACACAGAGATACAGACACATTACAGAGATACAGACACATTACAGAGATACAGACACAGAGATACAGACACATTACATAGATACAGACACATTACATAGGTACAGACACATTACAGAGATATAGACACAGAGTTACAGACACATTACAGAGATACAGACACATTACAGAGATACAGACACATTACAGAGATACAGACACATTACATAGATACAGACACATTACATAGATACAGACACATTACATAGATACAGTACAGATACGCATTACAGAGGTGCAGACACATTACAGAGATACAGACACATTACAGAGATACAGACACATTACATAGATACAGACACATTACAGAGATACAGACATTACAGAGATACAGACACATTACATAGATACAGACACATTAAGAGATACAGACACATTACAGAGATACAGACACATTACACAGATACAGACACATTACATAGATACAGACACATTAAAGAGATACAGACACATTACATAGATACAGACACATTACAGATACAGATACAGACACAATTACAGAGATACAGACACATTACAGAGATACAGACACATTACATAGGTACAGACACATTACAGAGATACAGACACAGAGATACAGACACATTACAGAGATACAGACACATTACAGAGATACAGACACATTACATAGATACAGACACATTACATAGATACAGACACATTACATAGATACAGACACATTACATAGATACAGACACATTACAGAGATACAGACACATTAGAGATACAGACACATTACATAGATACAGACACATTACAGAGATACAGACACATTACAGAGATACAGACACATTAGGGGTACAGACACATTAGCAGAGTACAGACACATTAGAGTACAGACACATTACAGAGATACAGACACATTACATAGATACAGGCACATTACAAAGATACAGACACATTAAGAGATACAGACACATTAAAGAGATACAGACACATTACAGAGATACAGACACATTAAAGAGATACAGACATTACAGATACAGACACATTACAGAGATACAGACACATTAAAGAGATACAGACACATTACAGAGATACAGACACATTACATAGATACAGGCACATTACAAAGATACAGACACATTACAAAGATACAGACACATTAAAGAGATACAGACACATTACATAGATACAGGCACATTACAAAGATACAGACACATTACATAGATACAGACACATTAAAGAGATACAGACACATTACAGAGATACAGACACATTACATAGATACAGACACATTACATAGATACAGACACATTACAGAGATACAGACACATTACATAGATACAGACACATTACAGAGATACAGGCACATTACATAGATACAGACACATTAAAGAGATACAGACACATTACATAGATACAGACACATTACAGAGATACAGACACATTACATAGATACAGACACATTACAGAGATACAGGCACATTACATAGATACAGACACATTAAAGAGATACAGACACATTACATAGATACAGACACAGACACATTACAGAGATACAGACACATTAGAGATACAGACACATTACAGAGGTACAGACACATTACATAGATACAGACACATTACTTACAGACACATTACAGAGGTACAGACACATTACATAGATACAGACACATGACAGAGATACATACACATAGATACAGACACACATACAGACACATTAGAGATACAGACACATTACAGAGATAGACACATTACAGAGATACAGACACATTAGAGATACAGACACATTACAGAGATACAGACACATTAGAGATACAGACACATTACAGAGATACAGACACATTAGAGATACAGACACATTACAGAGATACAGACACATTGGAGATACAGACACATTACACAGATACAGACACATTAATACAGACACATTACATTAGATACAGACACATTACAGAGATACAGACACATTACAGAGATACAGACACATTACAGAGATAGAGACACATTACAGAGGTACAGACACATTACAGAGATACAGACACATTACGGTACAGACACATTACAGAGATACAGACACATTAGAGATAGAGACACATTACAGAGGTACAGACACATTACAGAGGTACAGACACATTACAGAGGTACAGACACATTACAGAGGTACAGACACATTAGAGGTACAGACACATTACAGAGATACAGACACATTACAGAGATACAGACACATTAGAGATAGAGACACATTACAGAGGTACAGAGACACATTACAGAGGTACAGACACATTATAGAGGTACAGACACATTACATAGACACAGACACATTAGCTAGATACAGACACATTACAGAGATACAGACACATTAGCTAGATACAGACACATTAGCTAGATACAGACACATTAGAGGTACAGACACATTAGCGGTACAGACACATTAGAGGTACAGACACATTACAGAGATACAGACACATTACAGAGATACAGACACATTACATAGACACAGACACATTACATAGACACAGACACATTAGCTAGATACAGACACATTACAGAGATACAGACACATTAGCTAGATACAGACACATTAGAGGTACAGACACATTAGCGGTACAGACACATTACAGAGATACAGACACATTACAGAGAAACAGACACATTACATAGATGCAGACACATTACAGAGAAACAGACACATTACATAGATACAGACACATTACAGAGAAACAGACACATTACATAGATGCAGACACATTACAGAGAAACAGACACATTACATAGATACAGACACATTACAGAGATACAGACACATTACATAGATACAGACACATTACATAGACACAGACACATTACATAGACACAGACACATTAGCTAGATACAGACACATTAGAGATACAGACACATTAGAGGTACAGACACATTAGTACAGACACATTACAGACACATTAGAGATACAGACACATTACAGACACATTACAGAGATACAGACACATTACAGAGATACAGACACATTACATAGATACAGACACATTACAGAGGTACAGACACATTACAGAGATACAGACACATTACAGAGATACAGACACATTACAGAGACACAGACACATTACATAGACACAGACACATTACAGAGATACAGACACCTTACAGAGATACAGACACATTACAGAGATACAGACACATTACAGAGATACAGACACATTACAGAGATACAGACACATTAGCTAGATACAGACACATTAGAGGTACAGACACATTACATAGGCACAGACACATTACAGAGATACAGACACATTACAGAGATACAGACACATTAGCTAGATACAGACACATTAGAGGTACAGACACATTAGCAGGTACAGACACATTACAGAGATACAGACACATTACAGAGATAGACACATTACATAGATACAGACACATTACATAGATGCAGACACATTACAGAGAAACAGACACATTACAGAGATACAGACACATTACAGAGATACAGACATATTACAGAGATACAGACATATTACAGAGATACAGACACATTACTGAGATAGACACATTAGAGGTACAGACACATTTACAGAGATAGACACATTACATAGATACAGGCACATTACAGAGATACAGACACATTACAGAGATACAGACACATAGATACAGTGGTAGGTAGACTATATTAACCTGTGGTAGGTAGACTATATTGACCTGTTGTAGGTAGACTATATTGACCTGTGGTAGGTAGACTATGCATGTGTAAAAGCGTAGTGTATAATGGAAGTACCAAAACACCTTGATATAGTGGAGGCCATGCAAGAAGATGAGGACATTTAGGTAGCATGGAAGAAATTAGAGTAAAACCTGCAAAATAGCGAATGTAAACCAGAGAAACAACACACTACCCTCCCCTGTGGCCAATACAAAACCACAAAACCCTCCCCAAAGCAATAACAACAAGTTTGACAACCCTCCCCTATTTTGGGGCCCCTCAGTATATTGCGATCTGTAGGATCACATTAGTGAAGGAAATGAAGAAATGTATTAAAATGTTGGAAATGAACGCTGAAATTAAACTATTAACTATGCAAATGAGTGAAAGCAGTGTGCACTAGTTAGGGATAGGCGGGACGCAAATGTCTCAACTGGCCAATTGCCAGGGAAAATGCAGAGCGCCAGATTCATATAAAAAAATAGACATACAATAAAATCAAACTTTCATTAAATCACACATGTAAGATACTCAATTAAAGCTACACTCAGTTGTGAATCCAGCCAACGTGTCAGATTTAAAAATGCTTTTCGGCAAAAGCATAAGAAGCTATTATCTGATAGCCTGCACCATCTGCACCATCTGCACCATCTGCACCATCTGCACCATCTGCACCAGCAGTAAACAAAGGAGTTAGCATATTTAAACCCTGCAGGCGCTACACAAAACGCAGAAATAAAATACAAAACATGCCTTACCTTTGACGAGCTTCTTTTGTTGGTACTCCAATATGTCCCATAAACATCACAATTGGTCCTTTTGTTCGATTAAATCCGTCCATATATATCCAAAATGTCTATTTATAAATCGCGTTTGATCCAGAAAAAAACAGCTTACAAAAAACGCAATGTCACTACAAAATATTTCAAAAGTTGCCGATGAACTTTGCCAAAATATTTCAAACTACTTTTGTAATCCAACTTTAGGTATTTTTTAAACGTTAATAATCGATAAAATTGTAGACGGGGAAATCTGTGTTCAATACAGGAAAGAAAACAAACTGGCTTAATTCTGATACCATTGTGTTGTGTGACTGTTTCAGTGGTACTGGGTCAGGATGGCTGGAGAGTGACTTACACCACTCAGAGTATCTGTACCTTCAAGGAGTCAACAGTAGAGCTGTCCTGCTCTTACACATATCCCAGTGGTACAGTCACAACAACCTTCTGGTTCACTGAATGGGGGACTGGTAAAGAACCTGAAGATCTAGGTCAGGACCCAGAGTATGCAGGTCGTCTGGAGTATCATGGGGATAAGAAGAATGGTCACACACTGAGGATCACAGACTTGAGAGAGAGTGACTCTGCTGAGTACAAGTTCAGATTTATAACAGATCAGACTGGAGGGAAATATATTGGCAGTCCTGGAGTCACTCTGTCGGTCACAGGTACAGTTACATTCAATATAGTTAAACTGTTGAATTCCATGTTCAGGATAATTGTCTTGGTTTGTGTTTATGTCTGTATAACAAAGGATTTCTTCCATCTTTGTATTAGAGTGATAAGTCAGTGATAAAGGGATTTACAGTGATATTGTCTTTTCTCCATGTCTTCAGGTGAAGGTGACTGGTGGACATCAGGATAAGACACTGACCTGTAGCACCACCTGTACTCTGACTGACAACCCCACCTACATCTGGTACAAGAACGGACACAAAGTAAAGGAGGACACTTCCAGCCTGGACTCAGACTCCTTTAGTGATGCAGACAGTTACTCCTGTGCTGTAAAAGGCCACGAGGATCTCCTCTCTCCTGCAGTGTGTGAGTGTGGACTTTTTAATACATATTTCTTATGAATACAATGTTGTTTAAAGTTGTGATACGGAATATTGATCATTATTCAATAATTCAGTTTTTTTCTCAGTTCTGTAAACTATTCAACATGTTGTTTTAACTGTTACAACATCAGTGTATAATAGTAGATATTGTAACTGAATACCTTGTAACTGAAGATTTATAAAGGTGTTCTATTGTCTTCTTGTCTTTCAGGTCAGAAGTGTTGGAGTGTGACTTACACCCATCAGAGTATCTGTGTCTTCAAGGGGTCAACAGTGGACATATCCTGCTCTTACACATATCCCAGTTATCATGAGATCAAAACAGCTTTCTGGTTTACTAAACGGGAGTCTGGTATTGGTCCTAAAGATCTAAGCTCAGTGCCAGGGTATGAAGGTCATATAGAGTACCTTGGGGATAAGGAGAGTGACTGTACCCTGAGAATCACAGACCTGAGATTGCGTGACTCTGCTGGGTACAGGTTCAGATTCATAACATCTGGAGAAAAGTTCTCTGGCTCACCTGTCTCCCTGACTGTCACAGGTAATCAGTCACACATTTCACACACAGTTGAAGTCAGAAGTTTACATACACCTTAGTCAATGTAAAGGTTTTCCTCCTCTTCGTCTGAAGAGGAGAGGCGAGAAGGATCGGAGGACCAATATGCGGCGTGTTAAGTGTCCATGGTTTTTTAATAAGAAATACTCCAAATGAACACAACTGATACAAAAACAATAAACGTGAAACGAACGAAAACCAAAATAGTACCGTGTGGTGAAAAACACAGACACGGAAACAAACACCCACAAACAAAACAGTGAAACCCAGGCTACCTAAGTATGATTCTCAATCAGAGACATCTACTGACACCTGCCTCTGATTGAGAACCATACTAGGCCGAAACATCGAAATCCCCAAATCATAGAAAAACAAACAGATTGCCCACCCCAACTCACGCCCTGACCATACTAAATAAATACAAAACAAAGGAAATAAAGGTCAGAACGTGACAGTCACATACATTTAAACTCAGTTTTGAACAATTCCTGACATTTAATGCTAGTAAAAATTCCCTGTTCTAGGTCAGTTAGGATCACCACTTTATTTTATGATTGTGAATTGTCAGAATAATAGTAGAGATAATTATTTATTTTAGCTTTGATTTCTTTCATCACATTCCCAGTGGGTCAGAAGTTTACATAAGGTCAATTAGTATTTGGTAGCATTGCCTTTAAATAGTTTAACTTGGGTCAAACGTAGCCTTCCACAAACTTCCCACAATAAGTTGGGTGAATTTTGGCCCATTCTTCCTGACAGAGCTGGTGTACCTGAGTCAGGTTTGTAGGCCTCCTTGCTCGCACATGCTTTTTCCAGTTCTGCCCACAAACTTTCTATAGGATTGAGGTCAGGGCTTTGTTATGGCCACTCCAATAACTTGACTTTGTTGTCCTTAAGCCATTTTGCCACAACTTTGGAAGTATACTTGGGGTCATTGTCCATTGAGAAGAGCCATTTGCAACCAAGCTTTAACTTCCTGACTGATGTCTTGAGATATTGCTTCAATATATCCACATAATTTTCCTACTTCATGTTGCCATCTATTTTGTGAAGTGCACCAGTCGCTTTTGCAACAAAGCACCACCACAACATGATGCTGCCACCCCCGTGCTTCACAGTTGGGATGGTCTTCTTCGGGTTGCAAGCCTCCCCTTTCCTCTAAACATAAGATGGTCATTATGGCCAAACAGTTCTGAGAGCTATGACGGCTGCGTGGTCGCATGGTGTTTATACTTGCGTACTATTGATTGTACAGATGAACGTGGTACCTTCAGGCATTTGGAAATTGCTCCCAATGATGAACCAGACTTGTGGAGGTCTACAATATTTTTCTGAGGTCTTGGCTGATTTCTTTAGATTTTCCCATGATGTCAATCAGAGGCACCGAGTTTGAAGGTAGGCCTTGAAATACTTCCACATGTACACCTCCAATTGACTCAAATGATGTTAATTATCCTATCAGAAGCTTCTAAAGCCATTACATCATTTTCTGGAATTTCCAAGTTGTTTAAAGGCACAGTCAACTTAGTGTATGTAAACTTCTGACCCACTGGAATTGTGATTCAGTGAATTATAAGTTAAATAATCTGTCTCTCACACAATTATTGGAAAAATCACTTGTGTCATGCACAAAGTAGATGTCCTAACCGACTTGCCAAAAATATAGTTTGTTAACAAGAATTTTGTGGAGTGGTTGAAAACGAGTTTTAATTATGAGTCCAACCTAAGTGTATGTAAACTTCCAACTTCAACTGTAGATGACTAATTACCTTATTAAGGGCAGTAATACAGGCTTAGTAGTGGTATGTAACAGAAAAATAACATTATAATAACATTATTAATAACAATATTGTATTTCACATCAGAGGACATAGAGTTGAAGTCGGAAGTTTACATACGCTTAGGTTGGACACCAATCCCGAAGAAGTTAAAACTTTCCACCTTCTCCACGACTGTCCTGTCGATGTGGATGGGGGGGGGTGCTCCCTCTGCTGTTTCCTGAAGTCCACGATCATCTCCTTTGTTTTCTTGATGTTGAGTGAGAAGTTATTTTCCTGACACCACACTCCGGGGGCCCTCACCTCCTCCCTGTAGGCCGTCTCATCGTTGTTGGTCATCAAGCCTACCACTGTCGTCTGCAAACTTGATGATGGAGTTGGAACCGTGCATGGCACGCAGTCATAGGTGAACAGGGAGTACAGGAGGGGGCTGAGAACGCACCCTTGTAGGGCCCCAGTGTTGAGGACCAGCTGGTTGGAGATATTGTTTCCTATCTTCACCCCCTGGGGGCAGCCCGTCAGAAAGTCCAGGACCCAGTTGCATAGGGGACCCAGGGTCTTAACGACGAGTTTGGAGGACACTGAGCTGTAGTCAATGAAGTGTAGTCATGTTTCCGTTCTTACGTAGGTATTCTTCTTGTCCAAATGGGATAGGGCAGTGTGCAGTGTGTTGGCGATTGCATCATCAGTGGACCTATTGGAGCGGTAAGCAAATTGGAGTGGGTCTAGGTCTATCACCAAGTCAGGTGATATGAGACTTGACTAGTCTCTCAAAGCACTTCATGATGACAGAAGTGAGTGCAATGGGGCGATAGTCATTTATTTCAGTTACCTTAGCTTTTTTGGGAACAGGAATAATGGTGGCCCTCTTGAAGCATGTGGGGAGAGCAGACTGGGATAGGGATTGATTGAATATGTCCGTAAACACACCAGCCAGCTGGTCTGCGCATGCTATGAGGACTAGGCCAGGGATGCCATCTGGGCCGGCAGCCTTGCGAGGGTTAACCCGTTTAAATGCTTCACTCATGTCAGCCATGAAGAAGGAGAGCCCACAGTCTATGGTAGTGGGCCATGTCAGTGGCACTGTATTGTCCTCAAAGCGAGCAAAGAAGTTGTTTAATTTGTCTGGGAGTAAGACATTGGTGTCTACAACGGGGCTGATTTTCTTTCTGTAATCCGTGATTGACTGTAGACCCTGCCACATACGTCTCGTGTTTGAGCCATTGAATTGTGACTCTACTTTGTCCCTATACCGACGCTTTACTTGTTTGATTGCCTTGCGGAGGGAATAGCTGCACTGTTTGTATTCGGTCATGTTTCCAGTCGCCTTGCCATGGTTAAAAGCGGTGGTTCGCACTTTCAGTGTTCAATTCTGCCATCAATCCACGGTTTCTGGTTAGGAAACGTTTTAATAGTCACAGTGGGTACAACATCTCTGATGCACTTGCTAATAAACTCGCTCACCAAGTCAGCGTATACATCAATGTTATTGTCTGATGCATATCCCAGTCCACGTGATCGAAGCAATCTTGAAGGGTGGAATCCGATTGGTCAGACCAGCGTTGAATAGACCTGAGTATGGGAGTTTCCGGTTTCAGTTTCTGTCTATAGGTGGGAGCAACAAAATAGAGTCATGGTCAGATTTGCCGAAGGCAGGGCGGGGAGGGTTTTGTATGCATCACAGAAGTTAGAGTAGCAGTGATCCAGAATGCTACCAGCTCGAGTCACGCAGTCGATATGCTGGTAAAATTTAGGAAGGCTTGTTAACAGGTTAGCTTTGTTAAAATCCCCAGCTACAATAAATGCAGCCTTGGGATGTATGATTTCCAGTTTGAAGTTCTTTCAGGGCCGACGAGGTATCTGCTTGGGGGGGGATATACACGGCTGTGACTATAATCTAAGATAATTCTCTTGGAAGATAATGCTGTCGGAATTTGATTGTAAGGAATTCTAGGTCAGGTGAACAGAAGGACTTGAGTTCCTGCATGTTGTTATGATTACACCACAAGTATTTAATCATAAGGCATACACCCCTCCCTTCTTCTTACCAGAGAGATGTTTATTTCTGTCGCGTGATGCATGAAGAAACCGGGTTGCTGTTCCGACTCTGACAACGTGTCCATAGTGAGCAATGTTTCCGTTAAACAGAGAATGATACAATCTCTGATATCTCTCTGGAAGGCAACTCGTGCCCAAATCTCGTCCACCTTGTTGTCTAGAGATTGGACATTGGACATTGGAGTAATATGCTCGGAAGCGGTGGATGGTGTGCTCGCCTTCTGCGTCTGACCAGTAGGCCGCTCCATCTGCCTCTCCTGCGGCGACCGCGTTGTTTTGGGTCGGCCTCTGGGATAAGATCTAATGTCAGGGTGGAGTTCAGAACAAGGGATCCGCTTCGGGAAAGACATATTCCTGGTCGAAATGTTGGGAAGTTGACGTCGCTTTTATATCCAATAGTTCTTCCCGGCTGTATCTAATAACACTTGAGATTTTCTGGGCTAACAATGTAATAAATAATACATTAACAAAACAAAGAACTGCATCGTTTTCTAAGGACCTGAAGCGAGGTGACCATCTCTGTCGGCGGCATCTTGTGTCGCCGCTTGGCATAGCTCATGGTGATCTTAGGTTTGTGTACGGCTGCTCGGCCATGGGAACCCATTTCATGAAGCTCCCGACGAACAGTTATTGTGTTGAAGTTACTTCCAAAGGCAGTTTGGAGCTTGATAGTGAGTGTTGCACCCCAGAACAGACGATTTTAAAGTGCTAAGCGCTTCAGCACTCGGCGGTCCTGTTCTGTGAGCTTGACTTGTGTTGCCTACCAATTTGCGGCTGAGCCGCTGTTGCTCCTAGATGTTTCCACTTCACAATAACAGCACTTACAATTGAATGGGGCTGCTCTAGCAGGGCAGAAATTTGATGAACTGACTTCTTGGAAAGGTGGCATCCTATGACGGTGACACGTTGAAAGTCACTGAGCTCTTCAGAAAGGCCATTCTACTGCCAATATTTGACTATGAGGATTGCATGGCTGTGTGCTCGATTTTATACACCTGCCAGAAACGGGTGCGGCTGTAATAGCTGGATCCACTAATTTGAAAGGGTGTCCACATACTTTTGAATATATTGTGTATTTAGGAGGATATTAATGATTTGTTTCCTTTAACTCCAGATGTTGTGTTGGAGATGGATCCTACATCTGTGTCAGAGAGGGAGAATGTGACACTGACATGTAGAACCAAATGTACACTGGACCCCATCACAGTCTACAGTTGGTATAAGAATGGACAGCCTATACCAAACAGCAACACCTACTCTTCTGTCTACATCCTATTCTCAGTCAGCAGTGAGGATACAGGCAGATACTCCTGTTCTGTAGAAGGCCATGAGGATCTCCCCTCTGCTGAAGAGACTCTCACTGTCAGATGTAAGTACATGGGGTTCAAATCATTAGCTTGGTATATTAACATTGTAATTATTTTGTTTCTATCTCCAGTTGTATTCTTTATTAAGTAACATCATGTTGGAACGTCAGAGCATGTGGTTTTAATTTTTCTCAATGTAATTATTTGAATCTGTCTTGTAAAATGCACCGATGTACTTTATTTGCTAAATCTAATGTCTTCAGAAAGCCAAGATAATATATACTATAACCAAGATGTTAATGTCTTTTTAATGGTCCTTTACCAGATGGCCCAAAGGACACCTCAGTGTCAGTCAGTCCCTCTGGTGAAATAGTGGAGGGCAGTTCAGTGAATCTGACTTGCAGCAGTGATGCCAACCCACCTGTGGAAAACTACACCTGGTACAAGAGGAATGTAACCTCACCAAAAGCATCAGGACAGAGTTACACCATCCATAATGTCAGCTCTGAGGACAGAGAGGGATACTACTGTGAGGCTCTGAACATTATAGGGAGAGAGACTATCCCTGTCCATATTAATGTTATATGTAAGTATGACACATTCTGTCCATTTTTGGTGCTCTGTAATTTTACAGATTTCATTCTGACATCATGCATTTATAAACTCATGACCCTGCAGCAGTGTTTTCCTGGGTTCCTGTGGTGGGGGTGGGGGCTGTCCTGACTGCTGGAGCTCTTCTTGTCACCATCTACTGCTATATGAAGAGGTGAGCCATCCATTTACATCTACTGTATTAGTAACATATCAACCTCCACTAGAGTTCAGTAGAGAGCAGAACTCACTCTGTCCCTCTTTACAGGAGATCCACAGGAGGAAGTGATGCCACAGCAGACACACTGGTAATAATGTCAACAACAGAAGTTATTTTAATCCTAATAACATAGACAGTAAGAACATTAATTTACATAAAAATGTAGAGGGAGTGGTTCGTAAAGTGCTAATTCAGAGTGTCTTCTTTCAGATTCAGGGACTCCCCTGTGACAAAGCCCCTCAGATAGATGCTGAGCCCCCGATTATGAGAACTGGAGCGAACCACCAAAGAACCTGGAAAGTGACACAGCCCCTCAGATAGATGCTGAGCCCTCCGATTATGAGAACTGGAGCGAACCACCAAAGATCCTGGAAAGTGACACATACCCTCAGAGACTGAGCCCTCCGATTATGAGAACTGGAGCGAACCACCACAGAACCTGGACTGAAGAGAACCACCACAGAACCTGGATTGAAGAGAACCACCACAGAACCTGGACTGAAGAGAACCACAACAGAACCTGGACTGAAGAGAACCACCACAGAACATGACTGAAGAGAACCACCGTAGAAACTGGACTGAAGAGAACCACCACAGAACCTGGACTGAAGAGCAACAGCATCAAACCAAAGCTAGGCCTCACAATGCTATTCTCTTACTATCATTATGCTTTCTTATCTATTAGGTTTTCCAGACAATGACCTTTAACTTTTGAGTGAATGCTGGAATTTAGATTGTTATCCTAATGATAAATACCGAATGTATATAGATGATAAATACAGTTTGTATATAGATGATAAATGGGATAGATTATGCTTCTGCTATTTTTCTATAAGATTTTGCCATTTCCAGATTTGATTACATTTCATGTAGAAATATGTTGAACTATTCATTAGCTCTGCTCCTTCAGGTGTTTAGTAAGCCCACCGCATGCTAGATAATGCTAGTATCAACATGCCATCCAACACAGCAGAAACTATAGTAAGCCCACCACATGCTAGGTAATGCTAGTATCAACATGCCATCCAACACAGCAGAAACTATAGTAAGACCACCACATGCTAGATAATGCTAGTATCAACATGCCATCCAACACAGCAGAAACTATAGTAAGCCCACAGCATGCTAGGTAATGCCAACACAGCAGAAACTATAGTAAGCCCACAGCATGCTAGGTAATGCTAGTATCAACATCCCATCCAACACAGCTGAAACTATAGTAAGACCACCACATGCTAGGTAATGCTAGTATCAACATGCCATCCAACTCAGCTGAAACTATAGTAAGACCACCACATGCTAGATAATGGTAGTATCAACATCCCATCCAACACAGCTGAAACTATAGTAAGACCACCACATGCTAGATAATGCTAGTATCAACATGCCATCCAACACAGCTGAAACTATAGAAAGACCACCACATGCTAGATAATGGTAGTATCAACATCCCATCCAACACAGCTGAAACTATAGTAAGACCACCACATGCTAGATAATGCTAGTATCAACATGCCATCCAACACAGCTGAAACTATAGTAAGACCACCACATGCTAGGTAATGCTAGTATCAACATCCCATCCAACACAGCTGAAACTATAGTAAGACCACCACATGCTAGATAATAGTATCAACATGCCATCCAACACAGCTGAAACTATAGTAAGACCACCACATGCTAGATAATGCTAGTATCAACATGCCATCCAACACAGCAGAAACTATAGTAAGACCACCACATGCTAGATAATGAGGACTAACTATGTAAAGATGGACCGACAGGGAGGACTAACTATGTAAAGATGGACCGACAGGGAGGACTAACTATGTAAAGATGGACCGACAGGGAGGACTACCTAGCTAATAGCTAACATTCGCCAAAACAAGCTAGCTACTGACAGTGCAACCCTAGTAACAGTACAAATGAAAATAAAAATGATCAGGCCTACTTTACATCTTACTGTAGAAATTATTTTTGAAAACGAGTCTAGGTTGGAACTGTTGCTAAATACAACAATAATTGTTATTCTTAACTGGAATTAACTGATTGAAGCAAGATGCTTTTTGAGGCAAACACACTCAGTTCTGGGTTGTTCATCTACAGTAGGAAGTGGTCTCCTGCCTGACTGAGAAAGCAGTAGATGTTCTGGGTTGTTCATGTACAGTAGGAAGCGGTCTCCTGCCTGACTGAGAAAGCAGTAGATGTTCTGGGTTGTTCATGTACAGTAGGAAGCGGTCTCCTGCCTGACTGAGAAAGCAGTAGATGTTCTGGGTTGTTCATGTACAGTAGGAAGCGGTCTCCTGCCTGACTGAAAAAGCAGTAGATGTTCTGGGTTGTTCATGGACAGTAGGAAGCGGTCTCCTGCCTGACTGAGAAAGCAGTAGATGTTCTGGGTTGTTCATGTACAGTAGGAAGCGGTCTCCTGCCTGACTGAGAAAGCAGTAGATGTTCTGGGTTGTTCATGTACAGTAGGAAGCGGTCTCCTGCCTGACTGAGAAAGCAGTAGATGTTCTGGGTTGTTCATGTACAGTAGGAAGCGGTCTCCTGCCTGACTGAGAAAGCAGTAGATGCTCTGGGTTGTTCATCTACAGTAGGAAGCGGTCTCCTGCCTGACTGAGAAAGCAGTAGATGTTCTGGGTTGTTCATGTACAGTAGGAAGCGGTCTCCTGCCTGACTGAGAAAGCAGTAGATGTTCTGGGTTGTTCATCTACAGTAGGAAGCGGTCTCCTGCCTGACTGAGAAAGCAGTAGATGTTCTGGGTTGCTCATCTACAATAGGAAGCGGTCTCCTGCCTAACTGAGAAAGCAGTAGATGTTCTGGGTTGTTCATGTACAGTAGGAAGCGGTCTCCTGCCTGACTGAGAAAGCAGTAGATGTTCTGGTCCAGTTTGGCACCACATCCCTATGTGAGTCAGGGTTCTCAACTCTGACACTTAAAAAACATGTACAGAAACAGTTTCAAGGCTTGACCTCAGTGTTGCACTGTCAAAAACAGAGGCCAGAATAGACCTGCTCTCATTAGGACTGTGTGGGGGTTTTCTGGTCTACAGATGTGATCAATCACTTTATTCCAGTTCAGAATATAAACATATGTATTGTATTTTAACAGCAACAGTTCCAACCTTGACTTTCAACAAGCATTTCTACAGTAAGATGTACAGTAGGCCTAATCATTTTTCATCTGTACTGCTACTTAGGGATGCACTATCAAAAGCCTGTGTGTGTGTTCTGTTATTCATCTGTGTGATGTGATCAATCCTTTTATTCCAATTCAGAATTAAAATGATTTATTGTATTTTAACAGCAACAGTTCCAACCTAGACAGATATGTGTTTTCAATGGGGGAAAATAAACATGAATAGATATTTAATGTCATTGTTATTTGTTTTTGTCTATATTGCATTTGTTTTAGGCATAAGGGCAATGAAATGTACTGATATTTATGTATAGTTGCATATTTTCCTAAGTTTGGGTCCCAGGAAAACACTGAATGTTGCATTCGGGTCCCAGGCTGAAAAGGTTTAAAAAAGAGCGTGTGATTTTTTCAGCTTTTTGTTAAAAATCGCGCAATATTTCAACGTCCTGCTACTCATGCCAGGAATATAGTATATGCATATGATTAGTATGTGTGGATAGAAAACACTCTGAAGTTTCTAAAACTGGTTAAATCATGTCTGTGACTATAACAGAACGTGTGTAGCAGGCTAAACCCCAAGGAAAAACTGTTCACAAAAAACAAAAAAATATCCCTCCGCCAGTTCCCTGTATTGTCTATGGCAAAGGAAAATAGATAGCGCCCAGTTTACAGTTCCTACAGCTTCCACACGATGTCGCCAGTGTTGGGAATTGGGTTGAACTTAATCCTTGGAGAAATGAGGAATAGGCACTTCCTGTCATCGGGTACACCGGGGAAGTTATGAAAGAGAGAATATCGACCATGATTTCAAGACTTGCTGCTATTGAATACAGATCGCCCCGTGATCAATTTGATCGATTATTAACGTTTACTAATACCTAAAGTTGGATAACAAAAGTAGTTTGAAGTGTTTTGTCAAAGTTTATAGGCAACTTTTTTAATAAAAAAAAATGACGTTGCGTTTTGGAAAGCTGTTCCTGGATCAGACGGGCTTTTTGGGTATACATGAACGGATTTAATCAAAAAAATACCCAATTGTGATGTTTATGGGACATATTGGAGTGCCAACAAAGAAGTTCGTCAAAGGTAATGAATGTTTTATATTTTATTTCTGCGTTTTGTGTAGCGCCGGCTACGCTAATTATTCTGTTTACGTCCCCTTTGGGTATTTCGGGTTTTGCATGCTATCAGATAATAGCTTCTCATGCTTTCGCTGGAAAAGCATTTAAAAAATCTGACATGTTGGCTAGATTCACAACGAGTGTAGCTTTAATTGAGTACCCTGCATGTGTGTTTTAATGAAAGTTTGAGTTTTATCGAGTACTATTAGTTGTCACTCTGAAATTTCCCTGATGTTGATCCCTGTACAGGGACAGCAGCCATAACAAGTTTTAAGAACCCCTGCACTAATGAGCTAGCAGACGCTCTGAGCAAATCAGAGTAGAAGTGCAGCAATAGTGTAACTATACAAATGCACTAGTCCAGACCAGTTTGCAAGTTCATTTAAAGGCTTCTAGTTTAAACTGTGTAAGGGAATAGGGTTCCAAGAATAATAACCAGAAACATTTTGGACAACATTTGAATTGTGACTGTCGGCGAAAGTCACACCGACTAATGTGACCGGGATGACCTGTAAAATGTAAGCTATAGCTGATCGTGTGAATTGATTGCAGCGATTTCGTGAGCTGGCGACATGCTGTACTAAACTAGTTAACGTCCACAGACTGAAATACTACTGAATCACTGTGATAAACAGTATCTCCTGCTCATGATCAGAAAACATTGCTTCTCACTCACTGTATAGCAACACATAGCCTGTATGCTAGCCTAGCACAGGCTTCTTCCTCCTTGTATGGATGAAGGACTATTCTCTATGATGGTTCACTGAGCGCACTGACTCAGCTCGAAAGCTGGTATTGGGAACAAACAAGTAGGCTATACGATTGACTACTCCTGAGGCTAATTCTACTTAGCTAATTCTACATGTCGCCGGCTATTGACTGAAAACAGAGCAGCAACAAGGTTGATCCTCACAATCAATCACATCACCGCAGCAGCCAAACATTGCAACATGAGCATATTGAACGATGCGGGTGAGGTTCAAACACAGCTAGTGAGCACTTACAAAGAAAACATTATATCAGAAATCAGTAGCATAGCGAGAAACAGCTAGTTACAGCAGCAGAGTCAATGGAGAAAAGAGCCAGCGCTTAGTAGCAGCAAGCGGCAGAAGGATGTAAGAGCAGACCAGGTCAATAAGGAAGTCGTGAATGATACTAGCCTCTAATTGGTTCCATTCTCAGTTGAGGCGGGCACTCGGGGTTTCCTTTCTGAACTTGCTCCGCTTAATAAATTGCCTACCTTTCTTGTGTACTTATCTGTTTTTGATCTTTTTCTATGGGATTTAGCCAATTCCAGATTTTTTATAATAGATAAAGTATTGGCTTGTTTTAGTGACACAAAATGAATAATATTGATAAGAGTGTAACGGATGTGAAACGGCTAGCTTGGGCAAGGGGACGGTCTAAAGTTATACTGTTACAAGAGCTTTTAAATCATTTTAGCTCTGGAGTTTCTCCTGATTTGTTTTAATACGTTTTACTTTGTATTGGTGTCAGATATTATTGGGTATTTTATATTTTATATTATGTAATACCATATTGTTCAGTGTCATAATATTGCTTGTTTTATTACCAAATGATGAATTATTACCTATTTTAGATACATTACATTTTGCAGATTTTTTTACATTGAATACCGTACAAGTATCATGTTGTAAATAAGCTCAAATTTAGACAATAAATAGACAACAAATAAATCAATGATGTTTCTTGTATTTCTGCCTATTGTACACATGGTGGCGCCATTGAGCAACATAATGCATGAGTGGCTAGCCTATAGGCCAGCCAGGGATACTCCATTACTGTCAGCAGATAAACTGTAATAGATCAACAATCAGAACTGTTCATCAACAAACACACACACGAACATGCACGCACACACGCACACACACACACACATGTAAACACACACTGAGTCTGAACTTGCCAGAGTCTTTCCTGGTAGTTCAGACGTTGTATGGGTGTGTGTGTGTGTTAATATG
Source organism: Oncorhynchus tshawytscha (assembly GCF_018296145.1). Lineage (NCBI taxonomy): Eukaryota > Metazoa > Chordata > Actinopteri > Salmoniformes > Salmonidae > Oncorhynchus > Oncorhynchus tshawytscha. The sequence continues at coordinate 94,142 of NW_024609446.1, forward strand.
TGTGTGTGTGTGTGTGTGTGGTATGGGTATGTTGCTCCCTAGACTATTGCAGGAGTACTCTAGTGTAAGTGGTACAACAGATTTGCTAGGTGGTAAAGATCTGGATGGACTATTTCTACTTTGATCTAATTTCAAGTATTTCTTTGATTCTCTGGGAATATGGTTTATACTGCTACTGGTGTCTGGAGCTCTACCCCTCTGCCCTATCAGACGCTCAGAAGTCCATCCAGCTCAACCCTGATTGGCCAAAGGGATACTTCCTCAAGGGGAGTGCACTGAAGGGGTTGAAGGTCAGTGTCTGAGCTCTCTACTGTGAACGTAGAAATTGCTGATTGTGTGTGTCGGTCTGTCTTCTCCCTCTCCCCATCCTTTCCCCCTTCACTCTCTCACTTCATCTCCTCTACCTCCCCTCCCCTCCCCTCAGTTTTCCTTAAATGGCCTTCTGAATAGGAATGGACCAGGGTTTGAGGCTGCGTGTTGCTACTGATGTCCACCTGACAGCACTGTCGAGACCACAATGGTGAGTTAGACGTCTCTGCACGATACACAGAGTCAAGAGCCTTCAGTGTAGAGCTTCAGTTTAGAGCTTTAAATAGTATCACCATCGTTCAACACAGAGAGAAAAGTACAACGATTCAACTCCTTTCTGGCAGTAAAGGAAAAACAAGCTTTGTTATTGGTTCCATTGTACTTTTGGGACTATGCTATTGGTCCCATTGCATGTATTTGGACTGTGCCTGCTGCTTGTCCTCCGGTCCAGGGGTGGAGCTGGAGAGCACCAGGCTGGTGATCAGGTACCCAGACCGCTGGATGCAGAGAACCCCACCCTCTCCTCAGAGGACCAACTCTATAGGCCTCAACACCTCCTCAGTCTCCCAGTACGCCTCCACAGGGTAAAGACATCCACCTGTCATTCAAAACATCATTATGAGTTATTCTAAAGTGTTACCAATCAACTCATATTAACTAAATGTACAAAGTGATGGAAGGAGGAAGCAGGAGCTCAGGTACAGTTGTTTGTGTTTTCATACTGTTTGTCTCTCTCTCTCCCAGGACCAGGAGGATGTCTCCCATCAATGATGACGAGTGTTTCTTCGGGAGGACCAACGGCTGTTTCTATGGTGACAAGTGTTGCTTCAAACACAAGCCTGACCAGAGAGGGAGAGACAGGAAACCCTGACAACCCTTACAAGCCTGAACACCACGTACCGTCCGGATATGACAGAGTAAGGAAGAAGAGAAGGAATGACAGAATAATGAATATGAAGATTGAGGAAGAGGAGGAGGGACCGTGTAGCTACCTGAAAAGGGAACAGGAAGCTTGGAGAGAATGGAGCTGTTGGGGGGGTGTCACCGCTTTTGTATTCCTCTGACACACAGCACAGACAGCACACGGGACACACAGTAGGAGTAAGTGTCAATCAAAGTGAAGAGGAGTGCTCCTCTGATTTCCTTCCCCGCCCCTCGGCCTGAGCTGTGAAACATGTTTGGTTATTGATGTTAGATGATGGAGATGATGTCATCATTAGAATCTTGAGGGGTTGTTGCCCAGGCCAACGCCTCTACAACAACCATGTTGTAGACACTAAAGGGGGTCAGTGCAGGGTCTTTGATGCAGCTGATGAGGAGTGTACATTAAATGGGTTAGTAGAATAGAATGAATAGAATGACATCATGACCAAATGGAAATGGAACTTTGACCTGTTCCATGTAGAACAAGGCAACACATTCTAATATATTATAAACATTCCATATAGAATAGTCAACATATTAAGATGGTTCTGCACTTTCAATGAAAAGTGGAAATGGGGGACATTTTGTCCATTATAGAAATGTAGGGCCCACTCTAATACAGTAACCTTCCTTTTCTGACATGCTGTTCTGGTCCTCATGCATGTTAGTGTCTTAAAGAGGAAGGAGAGGACAGTTCTGTATCAGCTACTTGTGTTCTGGTCCTCATGCATGTTAATGACTTAAAGAGGAAGGAGAGGACAGTTCTGTATCAGCTACTTGTGTTCTGGTCCTCATGCATGTTAATGACTTAAAGAGGAAGGAGAGGACAGTTCTGTATCAGCTACTTGTGTTCTGGTCCTCATGCATGTTAATGACTTAAAGAGGAAGGAGAGGACAGTTCTGTATCAGCTACTTGTGTTCTGGTCCTCATGCATGTTAATGACTTAAAGAGGAAGGAGAGGACAGTTCTGTATCAGCTACTTGTGTTCTGGTCCTCATGCATGTTAATGACTTAAAGAGGAAGGAGAGGACAGTTCTGTATCAGCTACTTGTGTTCTGGTCCTCATGCATGTTAATGACTTAAAGAGGAAGGAGAGGACAGTTCTGTATCAGCTACTTGTGTTCTGGTCCTCATGCATGTTAATGACTTAAAGAGGAAGGAGAGGACAGTTCTGTATCAGCTACTTGTGTTCTGGTCCTCATGCATGTTAATGACTTAAAGAGGAAGGAGAGGACAGTTCTGTATCAGCTACTTGTGTTCTGGTCCTCATGCATGTTAATGACTTAAAGAGGAAGGAAAGGACAGTTCCGCATCAGCAACTTGTGTTCTGACAACATAAATATGTATCAACCACAGAACTGACACTTACTGTCTGTCTCCACACACTACCAGGAAGCTGACTTGCCGTATACGACCTCTCCCTTCACGCTGTAAGTATGCTTTATGATGTCTTGAAATATTGGTTTTGGTAATATGGTTTTTAGCCATAAGTCATGTACTTTTTCATTTATTTTGAGCTGTGTTTTGGTTGTTACATTAGGGTGAGTATTCATTAAGTGTATCAGAGTGTAGGAGTGCTGATCTAGGATCAGGGCCCCTGGTCCATTTAAGTAGGATATAAAAGGTGTGTGTGTGTTTGTGGACATGTTTAACTATAGTTGTGGGAACCAGATGCCCCAAGAATAGTAATCTACAAGAATTTGACCAACTAGGAACATTTTTGTTTGGGGTTTAGGGTTAAGATTAGAATAAGGGTTAACATAAGAATTCGGTTTATGTTTAGGAGCTAGGGTTAGGGTTAAGGTTCGGTTTTGGGGTCAAGGTTAGGGTTAGGGTTAAGGTTAGGGTTAGGGCAAGTGTTAGGGAAAATAGGATTTTGAATGGGACTGAATTGTGTGTCCCCACAAGGTTAGTTATACATGACTGTGTGTGTGTGTGTGTTTGTTTGTCAGTCACTTACCCTCACAGATTGTGGATAAGAGCTATCATTGAACCTAATAGTCAGTCTTTAGGCTGCTGTACAGCTTGATGGACCGTGGAGGGTTGTACATTTATATTACAATAGTTGGGGTTCTGAGAATGAAACAGCTTCAGAACAATCAATGTAGAAATATGTGTTTGTAGTACTACAGATCTGTTCTATAAGTTATTGTTGTTGTTGATGTTTGTGTTGTTGTTATTGCTGTTGTCGTTGATGATGATGATGATGACTATTGTATACATTAGGAAATTGTTTTTGCATCATACCGCATCTCAGTTTAAACATACACAATGTCCATGTTTACATGCGCACAGTATTCCAGATAGTATAACTTTAGACTGTCCCCTCGCCCATACTCGGGCGCGAACTAGGGACCCTCTGCACACATCAACAACAGTCACCCACAAAGCATCGTTACCCATCGCCCCACAAAATCCGCGGCCCTTGCAGAGCAAGGGGAACTACTACTTCAAGGTCTCAGAGCAAGTGGCGTCAGAGAGGCGCCGATTGAAACACTATTGAAACGCTATTTAGCGCGCACCACCGCTGACGAGCTTGCTATTTCACATCCGTTACACATGCACCTTTGATATCTCGCTCACCAGTATCCCTGTACCCATGAATACACAGAACATGTATAATTGAAATTCACATGGGCTAAATGGAATAGTAACTGAAATATGGACACTGTCTGTAGGCCTATATCCTATTAATGCCAGTAGAATTGTGCTTTTTCCCCCAGTAAAATGAAACAACAAATGTTAATTTTGTATCAGGAACAGGAGTGGAGAAATATGACTTCTTTCTTTCAGCATCTCTTGAGAAAATGGAATGGCGTGTCATGTGTTATCTTTGACACTGTTATGCAAGCCGACAGTATTTCAACCACATATAATATGCACCCACGACTGAAGTCCAATCAGAAACTTGTTTCATAATTTCCTTCAAACTGGTCAAACTGATGACATTTGGCACAGGATGACACTTTCCACTGTTTTGGAGTTATTGTGTTTTCTCCCTGGTCCCTAAATGATACACAGAACTTTACTGGTGTTAATTACTAATGCACACTAATGCTCACTAATGCATTCGTTCTTTCTATGTAAGACATTATTCTGGTTAGCACTACTTTATTTAGTCCTCTGGGGCAACAAGTTACGACAGAAGAGAAGCTGCTAACTGTAGTTGAATCTATATATATATATACAATGCATACTATATATACATAGAATGCATACTATATATACAAAAGAATGTGGACACCCCTTCCATTAATTTGATTTGGTTATTTCGGGCCAAACCCAATGCTGACAGGTGTATTAAATCGAGCACACAGCCATGCAATCTCTTATTGGCTGTAAGTTTGGAGCAATACTGGCTGTATCCAAGGCTTAGCCAATCATTCACATTACATAGCAACAGAATGCAGCTCAGCACACAACTGAAGAAAGAAGAGACAACCAACTTACTAGTTACAGCATCAGCGTGCGCCTTGGAAAGGCATTTTCTCAATTACAGCAGCGCGTCCCCTGAATGATAACAAAGAGGTAACATTAGGTGAGAAGCCTGACCACGGAGACAGGGGTGAGAAGGTGATGAAATGTACTTCATGAACCGAAAAACAGCTGTAACCGAAAAACAACTGATATTTGGAAAGTTTGAGGATAGGGAGAAAGTGGTGGAACAAGTATTTTTCAGTATCTTGCTAGCTGGATCGAATTATCCGTTAGTTAGCCAGAGAAATGTTGAACAACATTCAAATAATATATATTTTATGAAATATATTTTCATATGTTTAAAACTTTGTTGGTTACTACATGATTCCATATGTGTTATTTCATAGTTTTGATGTCAAACTACAATGTAGAAATAGTAAAAATGAAGAAAAAACCTTGAATGAGTAGGTTTGTCCAAACTTTTGACTGGTATATTTGTAAGTCCAAAAATGGATGTAGCAACTACAGATTGCCTCTTTAAGTCTATCAAAAGTGTGTGAGTTTGAGCAGTTGTCCATTAGGCCTATGGGTAAAAAAACTATTATCAGCATGAATTAGATTGAGCAATAAAAGCTCCACTTTTATTCCATAGGCTGGGAACCACACTATGCAGCTGTTGCAAGAGCGCATTTTTCACTGTCTGTCCACTGGTTTAAAAAGCAATGATTGATAGGCAGCTTAAACTTCCTGAATTCAACCACTATTGGGTTCAAATATATTTAGATTTATGAACAGCCACCCACAACAACCACAATCCGTAAGGCGCAGATAGCTAAATGAGAGAGCAGCAGTATGATTCACATCAATGCGCTATGTAGATATCAATAATAAGAAACATACGTATCACCGTAGACTACACCACTGCTGTCATCTTTACCTCCAAGCGTTTACTCAAGTTGGATAATCTTTGGATGCCGACAGCAGTCGCACCATTGGAAGACATAGCTTGGACTGAAGCCTACAAAAGCCCATTCCTGAGCTTTTCCCACCATCGATCAAACACATTTGGTGTGTCATCACAGTGGTGTCTGACTTGAGCCTTTTTCAATGCTGATTTGAATGGCATTGAGAAAACAGGGAAGTGTCAAAGATATTTTTGCAAACATCCTTTCTGAATTTAAAAGTCGTCCTCGACGTAATCATCTAGTTTTTCAAAAGTATCCGTAATCTGATTGCAATATTTTTGCTGGTAACGTAACGGATTACAGTTACCGTCTTTGTAATCCCTTACATGTAACCCATTAGTCCACAACCCTGTTTATTTATATAACTATTCAGACCCTTTGCTGATAGACTCGGAATTGAGCTCAGGTGCATCATATTTCCATTGATCATCCTTGAGATGTTTCTACAACTTGATTGGAGTCCACCTGTGGTAAATCCAATTGATTAGACATGATTTGGAAAGGTACACACCTGTCTATGTAATGTCCCACGGTTGACAGTGCATGTCAGAGCAAAACCAAACCATGAGGTCGAAGGAATTGTCCGTAGAGCTCAGAGACAGGACGGTGTCGAGGGGGAAGGGTACAGTACCAAAACATTTCTGCTGCATTACCCAAGAACACAGTGGCCTCCTTCATTCTTAAATGGAAGAAGTTTGGAACCACCAAGACTCTTCCTAGAGTAGGCCGCCTGGTAAAACTGGGTAATCGGGGTGAAGGGCCTTGGTCGGGAAGGTGACCAAGAACCCAATGGTCACTCTGACAGAGCTCTGTGGAGAGGGGAGAACCTTCCAGAAGGGCAACCATCTCTGCAGCACTCCACCAATCAGGCCTTTATGGTAGAGTGACCAGACGGAATCCACTCCTCAGTAAAAGGCACATGACAGCTCAATTGGAGTTTGCCAAAATGCACCTAAAGGCCATGAGAAAAAGATTCTCTCGTCTGATGAAACCAAGATTAAACACTTTGGCCTGAATGCCAAGCGTCACATCTGGAGGAAACCTGGCACCATCCCTACGGTGAAGCATGGTGGTGGAAGCATCATGCTGTGGGGATGTTTTTCAGTGGCAGGTACTGGGAGTCTAGTCAGGATCGAAGGAAAGATGAACGGATCAAAGTACAGGTAGATCCTTGATGAAAACCTGCTCCAAATCGCTGAGGACCTCAGACTAGGCCGAAGGTTCACCTTCCAACAAGACAAAGACCTTAAGCAAACAGCCAAGACAACACAGAACTGGCTTCAGGATAAGTCTCTGAATGTCCTTGAGTGGCCCAGCTAGAGCCCGGACTTGAACCTGATTGAACATCTCTGGAGAGACCTGAAAATAGCTGTGCAGCAATGCTCCCCATGCAACCTGACAGAGCTTGAGAGGATCTACAGAGAAGAATGGGAGAAACTCCCAAATACAGGTGTGCCAAGCTTGTAACATCATACACAAGAACAATTGTTGATGCAATCACTGCCAAAGGTGTTTCAAAAAAGTATTGAGTAAAGGGTCTGAATACTTATGTAAATGTTATATTTCATTTTTTTATTGTGAATAAATTAGCAAATATTTATAAAAACTGGTTTTTGCTTTGTCATGAGGTTATTGTGTGTATTTAATCAATTTTATAATAAGACTAATGTTACAAAATGTGGAAAAAGTCAAGGGGTCTGAATACTTTCCAAATGCTGTAACGGGATTCTTCCGTCGATGGAGAGGCGGACCAAAACGCAGTGTGGTAGGTGTCCATGGTTTTAATAGGAAAACTCAACATGAACACAACCAGAAAAACAAGAAACGTGAAAACCCGAAACAGTCCCGTGTGGCACAAACACTGACACAGGAAACAACCACCCACAAAACCCAACAACAAACAGGCTACCTAAATATGGTTCCCAATCAGAGACAATGACTAACACCTGTCTCTGATTGAGAACCATATCAGACCAAACATAGAACTAGACAAACTAGACAAACAACATAGAATGCCCACCCAGCTCACGTCCTGACCAACACTAAAACAAGGAAAACACACAAGAACTATGGTCCGAACGTGACAGTACCCCCCTCCCAACACAACCTAAACCTATAGGGGAGGGTCTGGGTGGGCATCTGTCCGCGGTGGCGGCTCTGGCACTGGACGTGGACCCCACTCCATCATTGTCTTAGTCCACCTCCTTAGCGTTCTTTGAGTGGCGACCCTCGCCACCGACCTTGGCCTAGGAACCCTAACAACGGGCCCAACCGGACTGAGGGGCAGCTCCGGACTGAGGGGCAGCTCCGGACTGAGGGGCAGCTCGGGACTGAGGGGCAGCTCAGGACTGAGGGGCAGCTCAGGACTGAGGGGTAGCTCAGGACTGAGGGGTAGCTCAGGACTGAGGGGGTAGCTCAGGACTGAGGGGTAGCTCAGGTCTGAGAGGTAGCTCAGGACTGAGAGGTAGCTCAGGACTGAGAGGTAGCTCAGGACTGAGAGGTAGCTCAGGACTGAGAGGTAGCTCAGGACTGAGAGGTACCTCAGGACTGAGAGGTAGCTCAGGCTGGTTGACGGCTCTGGCAGCTTCTGGCTGACTGACGGCTCTGGCAGCTCCTGGCTGACTGACGGCTCTGGCAGCTCCTGGCTGACTGACGGCTCTGGCAGCTCCTGGCTGACTGACGGCTCTGGCAGATCTTGGCTGAATGGCGGCTCTGGCAGATCCTGGCTGAATGGCGGCTCTGGCAGATCCTGGCTGAATGGCGGCTCTGGCAGATCCTGGCTGTATGGCGGCTCTGGCAGATCCTGGCTGAATGGCGGCTCTGGCAGCTCCTGGCTGAATGGCGGCTCTGGAAGATCCTGGCTGACTGCCGGCTCTGGAAGATCCTGGCTGACTGGCGGCTCTGGAGGATCCTGGCTGACTGGCGGCTCTGGCGGATCCTGGCTGACTGGCGGCTCTAGAAGATCCTGGCAGACTGGCGGCTCTGGCGGATCCTGGCAGACTGGCGGCTCTGGCGGATCCTGGCAGACTGGCGGCTCTGGCGGATCCTGGCAGACTGGCGGCTCTGGCGGATCCTGGCAGACTGGCGGCTCTGGCGCATCCTTGCAGACTGGCGGCTCTGGTTGCTCTGGACAGGCGGGAGACTCTAGCAACTCTGGACAGGCGGGAGACTCTAGCAGCTCTAGACAGGCGGGAGACTCTAGCAGCTCTGGACAGGCGGGAGACTCTAGCAGCTCTGGACAGGCGGGAGACTCTAGCAGCTCTGGACAGGCGTGAGACTCTGCTAGCACTGGAGAGGAGAAAGGCTCTGGCAGCGCTGGACAGACAAGGCGCACTGTAGGCCTGGTGTGTGGTGCCGGCACTGGTGGTACTGGGCCGAGGACACGCACCTCAGGGCGAGTGCGGAGAGCTGCCAACGGAGGGCTGGTGCGTGGAGGGGGTACTGGATAGACCGGACCGTGCAGGCACACTTGAGCTCTTGAGCACCGAGCCTGCCCAACCTTACCTGGTTGAATGCTCCCGGTCGCCCTGCCAGTGCGGCAAGGTGGAATAGCCCGCACTGGGCTGTGCAGGCGAACCGGGGACACCATGCGTAAGGCTGGTGCCATGTACGCCGGCCCAAGGAGACGCACTGGAGACCAGATGCGTAGAGCCGGCTTCATGACACCTGGCTCGATGCCCACTCTAGCCTGGTCGATACGAGGAGCTGGTATGTACCGCATCGGTTTTATGCACCCGCACTGGGGACACCGTGCACTCCATAGCATAACACGGTGCCTGCCCGGTCTCTCACGCCCTCCGGTAAGCACAGGAAGTTGGCGCAGGTCTCCTACCTGGCTTCGCCACACTTCCTGTGTGCAACCCCCAAGAGATTTTGGGGCTGACTCTCAGGCTTCCATCCGCGCCGCCGTGCTGCCTCCTCATACCAGCGCCTCTCCACCTTCGCCGCCTCCAGCTCTTCTTTGGGGCGGCGATATTCTCCTGGCTGTACCCAGGATCCTTTACCGTCCAATTCGTCAACCCATGTCCATTCCTCCTGGCGCTGCTCCTGCTGCCGCTGCCTGTCACCACGCCGCTTGGTCCTGTTGTGGTGGGTGGTTCTGTAACGGGATTCTTCCGTCGAAGGAGAGGCGGACCAAATCGCAGCGTGGTAAGTGTCCATGGTTTTAATAGGAAAACTCAACATGAACACAACTACAAAAACAAGAAACATGAAAACCCGAAACAGTCCCGTGTGGCACAAACACTGACACAGGAAACAACCACCCACAAAACCCAACACAAAACAGGTTACCTAAATATGGTTCCCAATCAGAGACAATGACTAACACCTGCCTCTGATTGAGAACCATATTAGACCAAACATAGAAATAGACAAACTAGACACACAACATAGAATGCCCACCCAGCTCACGTCCTGACCAACACTAAAACAAGGAAAACACACAAGAACCATGGTCAGAACGTGACAAATGCACTGTAGTTGACAAACAAATGGTCTACCAAATGTCGTTAATTACAAGCATAAACTTGTGTCACACCCTGATCTATTTCACCTGTCTTTGTGATTCTCTCCTCCCTCCTCCTGGTGTCGCCCATCTTCCCCATTATCTCTTGTGTATTTATACCGGTGTTCTCTGTTTGTCTGTTGTCAGCTCCTGCTTTTCCCCAGTCTCTCTTTTCTCATCCTTCTGGATTTTACGCTTGCCTGTCCTGACCCTGCCTGCCGTCCTGTACCTTTGCCCCTGTTGCTGTACTTAACATTGTTTCTTCGACACGGTCTGCATCTGGGTCTTAACATATCCTGATAACTTGTCTAAATTAGGGGTGAAAGTAGCCAATTATACCAGTCCAGAATGGAGTATCAGCAAAATAAATTATTTTGCAATTATGGTGGATCGAACTGTGAAGGTAGCCTAGTGTTTGAAGTGACTTATTTGACAATCAGATGAAAACATCATCACACAACACCCATGATATGAGAAACTGAGCCTGACAGCACAGACCACGAAAAACAGTAAATGGGATGAGATGTTTACCTGCCACAGTATCCTGTCTAAAATCCTCATATCCCAGGCATCTTATCCAGGTTTCTCATAACCGGAATACAAGCTTTTGGGTTATTGTAAATGGGATAGGAAGTTTATTTGCGTCAAATCCAAAACAGAATACTTGAGTATCCCAAATAATAATGGAATATTGGTGTGCATGGAAACATAGTCAGTATGAGCCTGGTTCATTTTCAGTAATGAGGCCCTGTCCCCCATTTACAGTTTATACTTCAATGTATCAGGTGGAGTTATTCACCAGCTATAGAGTGAGTTGTTGTTTATGTTTCTAAGACTGCAGGGTGGAAGATGCAACAATGGTCTTGAGAACAGCAGGAAGTGTGTTGGTGGTCTTTCTCTGGTCTGTAGCAGGTATGGTCTCATTCTTATCTTTTAGTTCTCTGTTTATCAATCTACAGACATTTCTAAAAGGATAAGAATCATAATGTTATTCTGGTGTGTTCTGTTAGGCGTCTCCACTTCACTTTAAATAGTTATCTTTCACACCTCACTGAGTGATGCTTTTCTATGGTTTCCATTCCTCAGCAAATACAGTATGGCAACAAAGTGTGGACAAACCCTACTGTCAGTGTGAACCAATAGGTTTGTTCTTAATGTAATGTGCTTTCAGTGGTACTCGGGCAGTATGGAGGGAGTGTGACCTACACCAAGAATAGTATCTGTGCCTTGAAGGGGTCAACCGTGGAGCTGTCCTGCTCTTACACATATCCCAGAGGTCATAGAGTCACAACAATTGAATGGTCTTATTGGAATAGTGATGCGGGTCAATTTGTTGAAATCCAATCTAATAATGAGGGTCGTGTGGAGTACCTTCAGACAACAGAGAAGGACTCTACCCTGAGAATCACAGACCTGAGACAGAGTGACAAAGATACATATTACTTCAGATATAAAACAGACAAGTCCGATTGGGAAACTGCCCACCCTGGAGTCACTCTCTCTGTCACTGGTACTGTAATGTTTCATATATAGTATAGTACTCTACCATCTTAGTTATGTATTCAATGTTCTATGAGAACAGTGACGTGGTGGTGACTGACAGACTTACTCTGTTGTTGTTTCCATAACCTCTCTATGCAGAACTGCAGGTGGAGGTGACAGGACAATGGAATGAGAAAACACTGACCTGTAGAACCAGCTGCAGCTTGCCTGGTAACCCCACCTACATCTGGTACAAGAATGGACAATATCTAGCGCAGTGGACTTCCTCTATAAACTCTAAATATGTCTACAGTGAGGATGCAGGCAGCTACTCCTGTGCTGTAAAAGGCCAAGAGTATCTCCGCTCTCCTGCAGTGTGTGAGTATGGATTAATTTAGTTATAATTTCACAATATCAATTAACAGCTAAAACTGATATTGATTTACAAAATACAAAAAATGGTCAAGTTGTTTACTAGCACAAAAGTAAACAGAAATAGTTTAAAACTAACAGATATCTTCATAATGTTTCAGGTGTTCATAATTCAAACTGCTGGAGGGTGACTTACACCAAGAGGAGAATCTGTGTCTTGAAGGGCTCCACAGTGGACATATCCTGCTCTTACACTCATCCCACTAGTTATATAGAACAAGGTTCATTCTGGTTTACACAGAAACACCCTGTAGATGTCAGGTCATATCCAGGGTCTGCAGGTCGTGTGGAGTACAGTAGGAACACAGAGAACCACCACACCATGACAATAACACACCTGACAGAGAAGGACTCGGCTGAATACATATTCAGAATAATAACAACAACCGAGGGGAGATTTTCTGGTCTTCCTGGTGTGATGTTGACTGTCACAGGTAATATTACACATTATGCTACAGGACAAGTCTAGTTACATTACAAAGACTAGAGTCAAATACATATTTCCTCTTAGATATCCTGTTGGAGATGGATCCTACGTCTGTGTCAGAGGGGAGAGAGTCACACTGAGATGTAGAACCAAATGTACAGTCGGTCTCAACCCCACCTGCATCTGGTACAAGAACGGACAACGTCTGACCAACACAATCACCAGTTATAACAGTCTGATCCTAGAACCAATCAGCAGTGAGGATGCAGGGAACTACTCCTGTGCTGTAGAAGGCTTTGAGAGAATCCTCTCTCCAGAAGAGACTCTCACTGTCAGATGTGAGTACATGGAGTGTTGATATATCTACAGTGAAAGTCATTGATATCATCTCTGTAATACATGGTTCTACATGTCAGTGTAATATACTAATCTATACTAATTTACATCATCTCTGTAATACATGGTTCTACATGTCAGTGTAATATACTAATCTATACTAATTTGCATAATCTCTTGGTGCGTTACATGTTATATGACTTGTTATTTTTTCTGTCATCTTCAACACCAGATCGTCCAAAGAACACCTCAGTGTCAGTCAGTCCCTCTGGTGAAATAGTGGAGGGCAGTTCAGTGACTCTGACCTGCAGCAGTGATGCCAACCCACCTGTGGACAAATACACCTGGTACAAGAAGAATGGAGGTCACTATCAGAGTATCTCCAATCAGAACACAGGACCACATCATACCTTCAATCAAATCAAGTCATCTGATACTGGGGAGTACTACTGCGAGGCCCAGAATGAGTTGGGGACAGACAGGCCTGAGTCTATCAACATGGATGTGAAATGTGAGTAAAATACATCTCAGTGTTTGAATTAGTGTTTGAATGAGACTTACATTTCCCTCACTAACTTTAAACATCAGCTATCTGAGCAGCTAACTGATCGCTGCAGCTGTACATAGTCCATCTGTAAATAGCCCACCCAATCTACCTACCTCATCCCCATATTGTTTTTATTTACTTTTCTGCTCTTTTGCACACCAGTATCACTACTTGCACATCATCTGCTCATCTATCACTCCAGTGTTAATCTGCTAAATTGTAATTGCTTCGCTAATATGGCCTATCTATTTCCTACCTCCTCACGCCATTTGCACACACTGTATATATTTTTTCTATTGTGTTATTGACTGTACCCTTGTTTACTCCTTGTGTAACTCTGTGTTGTTGTTTGTGTCGCACTGCTTTACTTTATCTTGGCCATGTCACAGTTGTAAATGAGAACTTGTTCTCAACTGGCCTACCTGGTTAAATAAAGGTGAAATATATATATATATTTCTTTAAATGCCAAGGTTGCAAACAAGTATTAATGAAACAAAGTAGTCATTAAGCATCTCTAAATGTGTTCTTGTTAATGTTTTGTGTAAGTTATAGTTTTAGTTCTCTGATCATTTCATTTTCATATGACATGTAATGTGAAGTTGTAATAAAACTACTGTCTTAATAATCTGACAAATTATATTTTACCAGATGGCCCAAAGAACACCTCAGTGTCAGTCAGTCCCTCTGGTGAAATAGTGGAGGGCAGTTCAGTGACTCTGACCTGCAGCTGTGATGCCAACCCACCTGTGGACAAATACACCTGGTACAAGAAGAACGTAACCTCACCAAAAGCATCAGGACAGAGTTACAGCATCACTAACATCATCTCTGAGGACAGAGGAGAATATTACTGTGAGGCCCAGAATAGAAGAGGATCTATGAACTCTACAGCTCTGATGGTCATTGTAGCAGGTAAAGTTACATCTCAATACTTCAATACAAACCTACATGTTTCAATCTAATGTTAATCATTACACATCGTCTTATTACACCTTAGTCTATATCTATACACTGGGTTATAAGATCCCTTAACAAGTATTGTATTAATGTAATGTATTTACTTTTATTTTTAGTTTATTATATCATGCCATGTACTCATACCATCCATATTTTATTGTAGGGAAACAGACCTCAGTTCTGACTGCAGCTGTAGGAATCACAGTGGTTGTTCTGGTTCTCATCCTCTGTCTCCCTGGACTCATGTGGTTCAGGTGAGTTAAAATGCTTATTTTGTGGTTGTGGATTATTTAAATGTAGCACTCTGATTAATTATTAGCTTCATTAATTCATTAATACATTTTGTTTATAAAACAGGAAGAAGGACTCCAAACCCACCTCCAACACAGGAGACACATCAGAAAATGAACAGGTGAGTTGTAACGGTTCTCTTGTGGTGAAGGAGAGTCGGACCAAAATGCAGCGTGTAGATTGCGATCCATGTTTAATAAACAAACGTAAAACACAAATCAATTACAAACACTACAAAACAAAGAACGTAACGAGAACCGAAACAGCCTATACTTGTGTAAACTAACACAGAGACAGGAACAAGGACACTAAGGACAATCACCCACGAAACACTCAAAGAATATGGCTGCTAAATATGGTTCCCAATCAGAGACAACGAGAATCACCTGCCTCTGATTGAGAACCACTTCAGACAGCCATAGACTTAACTAGAACACCCCACTAAGCTACAATCCCAATACCAACACACCACATACAAAAACCCCATGCCACACCCTGGCCTGACCAAATAAATGAAGATAAACACAAAATACCTTGACCAGGGCGTGACATGAGTGTTGGAATCAGAAGGTGACTATGATGACTGTGTATTGCTTTGTGGAACATTTCCACTCCTCATGTTGTCTGTCCTCTCTCTCCATCAGGGAGACTCTAGTCCAGTGTATGACAACATCTCAGGCATGGCCATGACCCCTACTGCAGCACAGACAGTAGCCACAGATGACCAGGATGACATTCACTACGCCAGCGTCCACTTCCAGGAAGTCCTTCTGTACTCGACCGTCCAACAGTCTCAAGCCCAGGAACAGGACGAGGATATCCAGTACGCTACTCTGAAATTCAACCTCCTGAGTGATGCCACCTGGTGAGCATATTCTGCCTTAAGGTCATTCATATGCTGCTGTTTATTGTAGGAGATGTCATCAATAAGCAAAACAGTTGACCACTAGTGATGTAATCTACCAATCCAACAATGGACACCTCAAGACAATTACTATGACATGTCTATAATGAGGGAGTGATGCGATGATGGTTTTGAGGAACTGTTCTGACTGTATTCCAAATGGCACCCTATTCCCTATTTAGTTCACAACTTTTGTTGTGAGCCCCATAGGCCCTGGTCAAAGGTAGTGCACTATAAAGGGTATAGGGTGCCACCATTTGGGGCGCATACTTTGTTTAATTTCTGTTTCTCTCTCTTCAGCCCAACAGCAGCAGACCCTGGTGCTGCTGAGGAGGACTCCTCTGTTCTCTACAGCACAGTCAACAAATCCAGAACCAAGAAGACCTGAGCATTACAATACCAGAACCAAGTAGACCTGAACACAACAAACCCAGAACAAAGTGGACCTGAACACAACAAACCCAGAACAAAGTGGACCTGGACACAACAAACCCAGAACATAGTGGACCTGGACACAACAAACCCAGAACAAAGTGGACCTGAACACAACAAACCCAGAACCAAGAGGACCTGACCACAACAAACCCAGAACAAAGTAGACCTGAATACAACAAACCCAGAACCAAGAAGACAAGAACACAACAAGTTTGACAAAAACCTTGAATATCTGTATATTTAAACTAAGTGATATAATGCCTGTGGAGGTGTGGAATATTGACCAATATAAACTGGGTGGTTTGAGCCCTGAATGCTGATTGGCTGAAAGGTGTGGTATAACATGGGTATGACAGGAAATGACTACTGGTCTAATTACGTTGGTCACCAGTTTATAGAAGCAATGAAGTATTTTTCTCTTCTGAAATGCGGTTTCAGCCAATCAGCATCGAGAAACCAAATTTCCCAGTTTATAATAGTATATAATAATATACGCCATCTACCAGACACTTTTATCCAAATTCATTCACTCAGTCATTACAGTCATTACAGTCATGTTTGAATACATTTTTCATATGGAGGTCCCAGCAGGAATGGAACCCAGGAGCCATGCTGTATCAACTGAGCCACACAGGACTACTCTATTCAACAAAACAAAACAATCACTAGACTTGTGAGACTATATATGAAGTCTAACAACAATAGATATTCTGTTTCTATTATTTGTATTACTTCATATGGTACTATTAGTTGATACGCAAAGTATACGTTTGCTTATTTTTTTTATATATATATACTTTTTTAAGACAAAGTTCTGGCACATTTTTGCCTCAATGTCCAGGAAAGAGTTCTGCTTGATGCAACGTTTCTTATTGCTTTTATCAAATGTTTTTGCTGTTGTAAACTACTGTGTGAGGTGTGACATTTTGAAAAGCTTTCAAAATCACGCCTCTTGTACTACACAGTATATGCTGTACAGTAACTACAAATAAGACATTTACAGTACATTGGTTTGTATGGCAATAGTGTTTTTTTCATCTTCATCATCATCATCATCATGTCTGTAAAAAATATACACAGACACTTTCAGAAGGAGCAATGTCCAGCACCTAGACACACAACCAGTTACATTAAATATTATTCATTGTCATTTTTAAAACGCACAGACACAATATAACATAACATGGATGTTTGGAGTGTGGAGGGTAATTCAGTCAGAGAGGGCATTCCATTCCAGAACACAGAGATGGAACATTCTGGAATGTTCTATGATTGATAATAATACATCTCACAGTTAACACATTCAGACCAGGCATTGAGATTAAAGCTTGTGTTAAAGCCTTTATAACAGTCCACCATTTTGTCCAACTAGTAGTTAGAGAATATAATACATCATTGTTTAGTGAGAATAAAACACATCATTGTTTAGTGAGAATGTGATGTCATATAGAATGAGTGCTATGGTCTCCAACATGGTGTGGTTCTTAACCCCTAACTGTTGTCTGACCTTCCCAGGTAGGTAGGTGTCTCTCTTTGGGGACAGAGAGGGCCTAGGGGTGGATGGGAAAGTGGAGATCCCATGGAGAAGTATTTTTTTACCTCCCTGACATCTTCACTCTCTGTTTTTTTGATAGAGCTAGGGGGGGGCAGTGGGGGTCAATATGGGCGTCCTTCTGTTAGGCCACACCCATAGGAAGTGTCACTAAATTATGTTGTCGAACAGATGCATGGACTGCATGATGTTCTCATCCTGGACGGGAGGCAGGAAGGGACAAAAAGCACAACGGGTAAGAAGCAGAAGTTTGAAGAAAACATAGAAGTTTTAAACAGTAGAATAGCAGAAGCAGGTTCTTAAAGTAACTGTCCAGTGAAATTCTTACTTTTAAAAGTTCATATTATTTTAACTCATACTCAAGTATTGTTGTTGACTTGTCCTATACTCATCTTTGTGGCCAAAACATAAATTGGAGAAAGAACACTTAATATGATGTCATACTCTTGAGGAGGATGAGCTGGCCAATCAGCGGTTTAGAGGAGGATGAGCTGCCCAATCAGCGGTTTAGAGGAGGATGAGCTGGCCAATCAGCGGTTTAGAGGAGGATGAGCTGGCCAATCAGCTGTCTACAGTACATTACATTAATGTTGTTATGACCAGTATACACCCACAGTATTCTGTTGTTGGGGTATGCCCAAGCTATTCCAACACAGAAAAGCTGCTTTTTAACATACTTAATGATATTTTTTTGGAAGTAAAACTATTTCATTCATATTGTAAGTATTATACGTCATATT
This sequence comes from Oncorhynchus tshawytscha, assembly GCF_018296145.1. Lineage (NCBI taxonomy): Eukaryota > Metazoa > Chordata > Actinopteri > Salmoniformes > Salmonidae > Oncorhynchus > Oncorhynchus tshawytscha. The sequence goes on from NW_024609446.1 coordinate 112,369, forward strand.
TCATAGAAATCTGAAAACACTGGACAGTTACAATGAATTGTGATGTTTTAGACGCCATCAAATCATGTCATTCATAATGATATCTTATAGAATCATGCTACAATATCAGACTCACAAACTCACAAACGCACGCACAGACACACAGGAACTCTTCCATGGTGACCACTCCGTCATTGTTATTGTCCATTTTCTGACAGGGTGAGATTAGAGAGTAAAAGTTTAAGGTATAGTCTAACTCCCAAATGGCACCATATTCCCTATATTGTGCACTACTTTGGTGTTTTTAATTGTGATTGATAGTCGTTGTGACTATTCCTTACTAAACAGCTTGGTGAAGAAATTATTTAGAAATTGAATCATAGATCTGTAGTTAGTAGTTACCCATCCAGCTTCAGAGTTTGTTCTGTTAGGTGACCTAAACTGGGATATGCTTAACACCCCGGCAGTCCTACAATCTAAGCTAGATGCCCTCAATCTCACACAAATCATCAAGGAACCCACCAGGTACAACCCTAAATCTGTAAACAAGGGCACCCTCATAGACGTCATCCTGACCAACTGGCCCTCCAAATACACCTCAGCTGTCTTCAACCAGGATCTCAGCGATCACTGCCTCATTGCCTTTATCCGCTACGGAGCCGCAGTCAAACGACCACCCCTCATCACTGTCAAACGCTCCCTAAAACACTTCTGTGAGCAGGCCTTTCTAATCGACCTGGCCCCGGTATCCTGGAAGGACATTGACCTCATCCCGTCAGTTGAGGATGCCTGGTCATTCTTTAAAAGTAAACTTCCTCACCATTTTAGATAAGCATGCTCCGTTAAAAAAATGCAGAACTAAGAACAGATATAGCCCTTGGTTCACTCCAGACCTGACTGCCCTCGACCAGCACAAAAATATCCTGTGGCGGACTGCAATAGCATTGAATAGTCCCCGCGATATGCAACTGTTCATGGAAGTCAGGAACCAATACAAGCAGTCAGTCAGGAAAGCTAAGGCCAGCTTCTTCAGGCAGAAGTTTGCATCCTGTAGCTCCAACTCCAAAATGTTCTGGGACACTGTGAAGTCCATGGAGAACAAGAGCACCTCCTCCCAGCTGCCCACTGCACTGAGGCTAGGTAACACGGTCACCATCGATAAATCCATGATTATCGAAAACTTCAACAAGCATTTCTCAACAGCTGGCCACTTCCGCCTGGCTACTCCAACCTCGGCCAACAGCTCCGCCCCCCGCAGCTACTCGCCCAAGCCTCTCCAGGTTCTCCTTTACCCAAATCCAGATAGCAGATGTTCTGAAAGAGCTGCAAAACCTGGACCCGTACAAATCAGCTGGGCTTGACAATCTGGACCCTCTATTTCTGAAACTATCCGCTGCCATTGTCGCAACCCCTATTACCAGCCTATTCAACCTCTCTTTCATATAGTCTGAGATCCCCAAGGGATTGAAAGCTGCCGCAGTCATCCCCTCTTCAAAGGGGGAGACACCCTGGACCCAAACTGTTACAGACCTATATCCATCCTGCCCTGCCTATCTAAGGTCTTCGAAAGCCAAGTCAACAAACAGGTCACTGACCATCTCGAATCCCACCGTACCTTCTCTGCTGTGCAATCTGGTTTCCGAGCCGGTCACGGGTGCACCTCAGCCATGCTCAAGGTACTAAACGATATCATAACCGCCATCGATAAAAGACAGTACTGTGCAGCCGTCTTCATCGACCTTGCCAAGGCTTTCGACTCTGTCAATCACCATATTCTTATCGGCAGACTCAGTAGCCTCGGTTTTTCGGATGACTGCCTTGCCTGGTTCACCAATTACTTTGCAGACAGAGTTCAGTGTGTCAAATCGGAGGGCATGCTGTCCGGTCCTCTGGCAGTCTCTATGGGGGTGCCACAGGGTTCAATCCTCGGGCCGACTCTTTTCTCTGTATATATCAATGATGTTGCTCTTGCTGCGGGCGATTCCCTGATCCACCTCTACGCAGATGACACCATTCTATATACTTCCGGCCCGTCCTTGGACACTGTGCTATCTAACCTCCAAACGAGCTTCAATGCCATACAACACTCCTTCCGTGGCCTCCAACTGCTCTTAAACGCTAGTAAAACCAAATGCATGCTTTTCAACCGTTCGCTGCCTGCACCCGCACGCCAACCAGCATCACCACCCTGGATGGTTCCGACCTTGAATATGTGGACATCTATAAGTACCTAGGTGTCTGGCTAGACTGTAAACTCTCCTTCCAGACTCATATCAAACATCTCCAATCAAAAATCAAATCAAGAGTCGGCTTTCTATTCCGCAACAAAGCCTCCTTCACTCACGCCGCCAAACTTACCTTAGTAAAACTGACTATCCTACCGATCCTCGACTTCGGCGATGTCATCTACAAAATTGCTACCAACACTCTACTCAGCAAACTGGATGCAGTTTATCACAGTGCCATCCGTTTTGTCACTAAAGCACCTTATACCACCCACCACTGCGACTTGTATGCTCTAGTCGGCTGGCCCTCGCTACATATTCGTCGCCAGACCCACTGGCTCCAGGTCATCTACAAGTCCATGCTAGGTAAAGCTCCGCCTTATCTCAGTTCACTGGTCACGATGGCAACACCCATCCGTAGCACGTGCTCCAGCAGGTGTATCTCACTGATCATCACTAAAGCCAACACCTCATTTGGCCGCCTTTCGTTCCAGTTCTCTGCTGCCTGTGACTGGAACGAATTGCAAAAATCGCTGAAGTTGGAGACTTTTATCTCCCTCACCAACTTCAAACATCTGCTATCTGAGCAGCTAACCGATCGCTGCAGCTGTACATAGTCTATCAGTAAATAGCCCACCCATTTTTACCTACCTCATCCCCATACTGTTTTTATTTATTTACTTTTCTGCTCTTTTGCACACCAATATCTCTACCTGTACATGACCATCTGATCATTTATCACTCCAGTGTTAATCTGCAAAATTGTAATTATTCGCCTACCTCCTCATGCCTTTTGTACACAATGTATATAGACTCCCCCTTTTTTTCTACTGTGTTATTGACTTGTTAATTGTTTACTCCATGTGTAACTCTGTGTTGTCTGTTCACACTGCTATGCTTTATCTTGGCCAGGTCGCAGTTGCAAATGAGAACTTGTTCTCAACTAGCCTACCTGGTTAAATAAAGATGAAATAAAAAATAAATAAATAAATAAAAAACCTAGAAGAAGTTGTCGACGTGCTCCTTGGGGGCGTTGTTCAGTGTACAGGGGTATATACACGTTCCCATCTTATCATAGAGCTCATGATATCAGTCATCTCCTGGAACGTACACACACGTGCACACACACACACATATACACATGCACGCACGAACACACACAGTCACGCACATGCGCACACACACACATACACATGCTGTTATCTTCATATGGGAAGGTGGGATGGTAGCGTCCCACCTGGCCAACATCCATGAAATTGCATAACGCGAAATTCAAACTACAGTATTATATATATTTAACTTTCATAAAACCACAAGTTTAATACATCAAAATAAAGCTTAACTTCTTTTTAATCCAGCCGCGGTGTCAGATTTCCAAAAGGCTTTACGGCGAAAGCACACCATGCAATTATCTGAGGACAGCGCCCGCATACAAACACATGAAAAACATATTTCAACCAGGCAGGTGCGACATGAAAGTCAGAAATAGCGATATAAAAATTCCTTACCTTTGATGATCTTCTTCTGTTGGCACTCCAAAAGTTCCCAGTTACATCACAAATGGTCCTTTTGTTCGATAATGTCCTTTATATCCATGAAGACTCAGTTTAGCTGGTGCGCTTCAGTCAACAATCCACCCAGTTTCTCTCCATCAAAATGCATACAAAATGAATCCCAAATGTTAATAGTAAACTTTTCCAAACAAGTCAAACAAAGTTTATAATCAAACCTTACGTACCCTAATACGTAAATAAACTATAACATTTAAGACGGAGAATAGGTATTGTCTTTACCGGAGAAAAATACCAAAGAAAGCACTCTCTTCCACGCGCTTGGAAACACTACAGCCAAAATGGGAGCTACCTAGAAAAATTATAATTTCTGGCTCATTTGTCTAAAAACCAGCATGAAACTCTTTCTAAAGACTGTTGACATCTAGTGGAAGCCCTAGAAACTGCAATCTGGGAGGACAAGACCTTATAATAAAAGTGATAGCCATTGAAAATAGTGGTAGGCTGAAATCTGCCAATTACAGTATATGCATTTCCTAGCTTCTGGGTCTTAGTAAACGGCAGTTTACTTTGTTCTCGCTTTTCATCCGGACGTCAAAATACTGCCCCCTACCAAAGAGAGGTTATAAAGGCCCTTACGATTTACCAGCCGACGAGCCAATCGATGCTCCTGTGTGTCCTCTAATTACCTTGCTAGATCCCTCCTACTGGGCAAGGCTAATCTGATAAAGAGGGAAACATGGGAGTAGAGCTAACAACAAGGAAGTTGTTACTAGGGTCACTGTATGGTAAAATATGTAAGTAGCCCTAGTTGAGCATTGATAGTAAAGTCTGTTTGCAGGGACTGATGTTTATATGTGTCTTTGCTGATCATTTGTTAGCATGACCTGGCCTGCAAAATTTTTGTTTAGTAGAGGTCATCTAGAGGTCGTCCAGACCGTTGCAGCTTTTTCCCATCTCAATCAGCTAGCTTGAGCTCGTCTGATCAGTTAGCTGGATATGCCGAGATCCAATACGTACTTAATGCTGAGTGGTTTAGGTTCTGTCCACTATAGTGCTGTCTGGTTAGAACATGGTGTTGAGGCCCGTCACTCTACTCTTGATGGTCACCACCACCACATACATGCAGACACATCTGTTTCCATTTGAAGATGTTTTATATTATTGTGTGGTTATATTCGCTGGTCTCACACTTCAGTAACGAACTGCATGTCAAAAGTCTATCAGCAACACAACACTTCTTCTCAAGACTGACGATGCCGTGCACTAACTAAAGGTGAGGGGAAGCGGTGTCCTGCAGCGCATCCAAGCACCCTGATTGGTTGGATGAACAGCGGTGCAAAGGGTGATTGACAGGGTTGCACAGTAATATGCTTTATTCTGCTAGTCTGTTGAATTAATATATATGTCCATTTAGGTCTAGAGGGATGATATTTAGACACCATCCACTCAAGGCTGTGATGATGTGAGTTATATCTGCATCCCAAATTATACCTTATTCCCTACAGAGTGCACTACTTTTGACTAGAGCCCTACCTGCTGCCCCTGATGGTATGTATGTAGTTATTCACCAGCTATAGAGTGAGTTGTTGTTTATGTTTCTAAGACTGCAGGGTGAGAGATGCAACAATGGCCTTGAGAACAGCAGGAAGTGTGTTGGTGGTATTTCTCTGGTCTTTAGCAGGTATGGTCTCATTCTTATCTTTTAGTTGCTCTGTTTATCAATCTACAGACATTTCTAAAATATTAATAATCATAATGTTACTCTGGTGTGTTCTGTTAGGCGTCTCCACCTCACTTTAAATAGTTACACCTCACTGAGTGATGCTTATCTGTGGTTTCTATTCACACTCAGCAACTACGACAACAAATGATGGAAAAACCCTACTGTCAGTGTGAGCCATTAGACTTTTGCTTAATGTAATATCATTGTGTTGTGTGAGTGTGTATTTCAGTGGTACTGGGTCAGGATGGCTGGAGTGTGACTTACACCCCTCAGAGTATCTGTGCCTTGGAGGGGTCAACAGTGGACCTGTCCTGCTATGACACATATCCCAGTTGGCATAAAGTCACATCAACCTTCTGGTTAACAAAAAGTGATGCTGATTGGAATTATCTGTCTGAGTGCTGAACCAAAATTTCAAAGGTAATGTGGAGTTCAGCGGGGATAAGAAGAAGGACTCCACCCTGAGAATCACACACCTGAGAGAAAGTGACTCAGCTGAGAACAAGTTTAGATTCATAACAGATCAGACCATAGGACAATTTATTGGATATCCTGGAGTCACTCTGTCTGGCAGAGTAATATGCTTTATTCTGCTAGTCTGTTGAATCAATATATAATGTCCATTTAGGTCTAGAAATTCGATTTGCGTATATGAAATAGATTGAAGAATTAAAAGCGTTTGAGAATGTCTTGCATCATGTGATTAAATTTAACAGGTTATTCATGGTTTTAATGTTGTGATCTACTCCAGGTCTGCAGGTGACTCCTTCAAGTTGGCAAAATTGGGTGACACTGACCTGTAGCACCACCTGTACTCTGACTGGTAACCCCAGCCCCACCTACATCTGGTACAAGAACGGACAGTCTCTTGCTTCATTCACTTCCCAACAACACTCTATCTGGAGTTCTGAAACAGAGACTTACTCCTGTGCTGTTAAATGTCATGAGGATCTCCACTCTCCTGCAATGTGTGAGTGTGGATTCAACTCAGTATTCTAGTATAACTGTTCAAGTATAACTCTTCTGTCTACTAAACAGCCCTCACAGTTGTGTAGGAAAACTGATACACTTTGACAAGACAGAACGGCATAGCTACTTTGGATTACTGAAACTCACAATTCCATTATGTAAATAATGCCCTCTTGATAGTTTCAGGTGTTCAGGATCAGAGCTGCAACAGAGGGAATTACCATAAGATGAGAATCTGTGTCTTGAAGGGTCAACAGTGGACATATCCTGTACTTATGTTGGTTATTATTCCACCAGATCAGCATTCTGGTTTAGAAGTGATAGGTCTTCAGGGATCAACTTAATCACAGACCCAGGGTATGCAGGTCATGTGGAGTACACTGGAAAACAGAGAATCTCAGATATCAGAGAGGAGGCTGTAACGGTTTTCTAGTGGTGATGAAGGAGAGTCGGACCAAACTGCAGCGTGTCGATTGAGATTCATGTTTAATCAAACAAAGAAACACGAACACTACACAAAACAATAAACGTAATCAAAACAGCCTATCTAGTGCAAACTAACCGAGAGTACACATAGGACACTAAGGACAATCACCCACGACAAACTCAAAGAATATGGCTGCCCAAATATGGTTCCCAATCAGAGACAACGATAAGCACCTGCCTCTGATTGAGAACCACTCCAGACAGCCATAGACTTTGCTAGATAACCCACTAAGCTACAATCCCAATACCACCACCAAAACCCCAAGACAAACACACCACAATTACAAAAACCCCATGCCACACCCTGGCCTGACCAAATACATAAAGATAAACACAAAATACTTTGACCAGGGCGTGACAGAGGCCTCAGCTGAGCATCACTTTACTTTTAAAACATAAAACTTTGAATGGGATATTATTCTCTGGAGCAACTCTGACTGTCACAGGTAATACTACACTTACAGAACATGATGATATACTGGTAATACTACACTTACAGAACATTATGATATACTGGTAATACTACACTTACAGAACATATATACTGGTAATACTACACTTACAGAGCATTATGATATACTGGTAATACTACACTTACATGATGATATACTGGTAATACTACACTTACAGAACATTATGATATACTGGTAATACTACACTTACAGAACATTATGATATACTGTAACTACTTTATCTCTAGTAGTAGTAGGTGAAAATTATGAGGGTTGCTGTCACGTTCTGACCTTTATTTCCTTTGTTTTTCTATTTATTTTAGTATGGTCAGGGCGTGAGTTGGGTGGGCAGTCTATGTTTGTTTTTCTATGTTTTGGAGGTATTTCTATGTTTCGGCCTAGTATGGTTCTCAATCAGAGGCAGGTGTCATTAGTTGTCTCTGATTGAGAATCATACTTAGGTAGCCTGGGTTTCACTGTGTGTTTGTGGGTGATTGTTCCTGTCTCAGTGTTTTGCACCAGACAGGGCTGTTTTTGGTTTTCCACGTTTATTGTTTTGTAGTGTTCGTGTTTATCTTTGTTTATTAAACATGAATCAAAATAATCACGCTGCGTTTTGGTCCGCCTCTACTTCACCCCAAGAGAACCGTTACAGTTGTACTTTAATGTTTTTATTCTCTCTTCATTCAGACCTGCAGGTGAAGGTGACTCCTGCTGCAGAGGGACATAGAACACTGACCTGTAAAACCACCTGTACTCTGACTGACAATCCCACCTACATCTGGATACGTCTAGATGAGCCCACTTCCCAACACTCCAGTAATATGCTGGTGGTCTGGGATTCTTCTGTCAACAGATACTCTTGTGCTGTTGAAGGTCATGAGGCTCTCCACTCTCCTGTTTGTGAGTATGAATTAAACTAGTATTCTTCCCAATCCAGAGCCTCCGGCGACGATCTGCAGTCCGGAGCCTCCAGTGGTGGTTCCCAGTTCAGAGGCAGCTGTTTATCGTTGTCTCTGATTGGGGATCATATTTAGGTTGCCATTTCCTAATTTGTGTTTGTGGGATCTTGACTATGTGTAGTTGCCTGTCAGCACTATTTTTTTATAGCGTTTCGTTTGTTCATTTTGTTGGTTTGTTCGGTGTTCATTCATTAAAAGAGAATGTACGCATACCACACTGCTCCTTGGTCTCATTCTAAGGACGGACGTGACACTTATGCTGTAGACAGCTACTCCTGTACTGTAAACGGCCAAGAGTATCTTCACTCTAATGCAGTGTGAGTGTTTATTTAATAGATCATTGTTATACTGTATAATCTGTGTGTTGGTTTCACTTTGTCATTTGAGAACTTTTAGCATTTTTAGAAAGAACTGAGAATATGATCCAGTTGACCTCTTGTTATGTCACTGTTTCAGGTGTTCAGGGTTGATTGAACTCAGCCAGCAGCTCCTGAAGAGGAAGATCACCATGGTTGGCACAGTTAGAAAGAACAAGCCTGAGCTCCCCCTGCACTCCTCGCAACAAGGGGAGAGAGGCCTTCTCATCAAAGTTTGCCTTCACCCCCACCACCACTAGTTTCTTACCTCCCAAAGTCAAACAAGAATGTGGTCTTCCTGAGCACACTGCACAAAACGGCTGTAATCAGTGATTATGAGGACAGGAAACCAGCCTTCATCCTGGACTACAACCACAACAAGGGAGACATGGACAACCTGGACAAGGTGATTGGAACTTACAGCTGCAGGAGGATGACTGCCCGCTCGCCCCTGGTCATCATCCATAACATAATTGATGAGTCCTCATACAATGCCTTTGTGATATGGAACATTATCAACCCTACCTGGATGCCTGATAAGTGGAACAAGAGGGTGTTCCTGGAGCAGCTGGGAAAGGCACTTGTAACCTCGCAGCTTTCAAAGAAGGGAGCGCCTCCACTGCACAGCAGCCTCTGCAGCGCTTGTGAAAGCAGTTCGGGGCTGAATCTTGCCCTGATCCACCTGAGGCTGCAGCTGAGACAGGCAAAAGGAGGAGATGCCAATTCTGGCCCCAAAGAAGGACTGTAAAACAAATACTATGTGCTGCACATATGAGAAGTACATCTGCAAAGTCCATGCACACCCACTTGCATACTGTCCTACATGTGCTAATTAGAGTTGATTGATTGATGTTCTTCATTAGATACAAATCAAAACATATCTTATTTTATTATTTTTCATTGTTTATACACTTGTGGGTGGGGGCAATGGTTAAAAAATGGGGAAGACTAGTATTTTGTAGTTGAATTCCTCATTGTACAGTATGTAAGTTTATAACACTATGTTGCCAAAAAGTTCAAGATTGTTATTGTTTCCTTTCAATAAAATGCATTAAACTTTTTTTCTGCACATTCTTATACTATACAAGTGCTATCTCTTGCTAAAAAATGTGTTTACACCTATGCAGTACCTCTAGCAATAATAAACCTCTACTTTAGAAAAAGAAAACAATTATAACAGGTGTGTTGTAATAAAAACTAGTAGTGTCCACTGATTAAATCCAGTCTTTCTGCATTGTGAAGAGGGAAAACCCTCACAATGTTTGTGAATGACAGGCTGTTTCTTCATGTTAAATAGATTTGGGGTTTAAAATTCAATTAAGCTGCTTTATTTTAGGGGATTAGAGAAGGCAGGTCCTTTTTGACCCTTAGGAGAAGTAAAGTATACAGAATGTTAAGAATACACAAGGGCTCATTTGTGCTGGAACCTTCAGTAGCCTTGTTCAGGGACAGAACAACAGATTTCTACCTTGACAGCTCAGAGATTTGAACTTGCAACCTTTTGGTTGCTAGTCCACCACTCTAACCACTAGGCTACGCTGCCACCCCATTGATGCAGCTGTTGAGTGATGGGAATGGGTCACATTTTGTCTCTTGTAAAACATGTAGGTCCACTCCTCAAATAAAGAAATGTAACTACAGTATTCTGACTTTAGACCATTTTCTATTTAGATACAGTAACATCCCTTATGTGACATGCTGTTCCTGCATGTTAATGACCTGACTAGGCTACTTTAAAATGTGTCAACCACAGAACTCACACTTAGGCTACGCCTGCTTCTACTAATACTTACAGTAGACTACTTCTTGTATCCACGCACTACCAGTAAGTTGACTAACAGTACCAGACCTCACCCTTCACTTCACTCTGTAAGTACGCTTTAAGATATTTTGAAATATTGTTTGGTTATTTGTTTTTAGTAATACATCAAGTACTTCAGGGTAAAGTATCATTTTACTTTTTGTTTTATTTGACATGTGTTTTGCCTGTAGGAGAGTTGACCTAGGATCCATAAAATTATGATCTAAAAAGCTAATCTAATCCTGGAACAGCACTCCTACTGTAAGATACTTTCTGAATATGGGCCCTGGACTGTGTTGATGTGTTTAGTTGAGTTTATTCATGTGCATTTATTTTTTTGGTTTCTTTGTTTAGGATTAGTATTCATATGAGGAACAGTGATGTTGGGTTGTGTTTAGGAGTAGTATCAACATCAGACACAGTGATGGTGGATTGTGTTTAGGAGTAGTATTAACATGAGACACAGTGATGGTGGGTTGTGTTTAGGAGTAGTATCAACATGAGACACAGTGATGGTGGGTTGTGTTTAGGAGTAGTATCAACATGAGACACAGTGATGGTGGGTTGTGTTTAGGAGTAGTATCAACATGAGACACAGTGATGGTGGGTTGTGTTTAGGAGTAGTATTAACATGAGACACAGTGATGGTGGGTTGTGTTTAGGAGTAGTATCAACATGAGACACAGTGATGGTGGGTTGTGTTTAGGAGTAGTATTAACATGAGACACAGTGATGGTGGGTTGTGTTTAGGAGTAGTATCAACATGAGACACAGTGATGGTGGATTGTGTTTAGGAGTAGTATTAACATGAGACACAGTGATGGTGGGTTGTGTTTAGGAGTAGTATCAACATGAGACACAGTGATGGTGGATTGTGTTTAGGAGTAGTATTAACATGAGACACAGTGATGGTGGGTTGTGTTTAGGAGTAGTATCAACATGAGACACAGTGATGGTGGGTTGTGTTTAGGAGTAGTATCAACATGAGACACAGTGATGGTGGGTTGTGTTTAGGAGTAGTATTAACATGAGACACAGTGATGGTGGGTTGTGTTTAGGAGTAGTATTAACATGAGACACAGTGATGGTGGGTTGTGTTTAGGAGTAGTATCAACATGAGACACAGTGATGGTGGGTTGTGTTTAGGAGTAGTATTAACATGAGACACAGTGATGGTGGGTTGTGTTTAGGAGTAGTATTAACATGAGACACAGTGATGGTGGGTTGTGTTTAGGAGTAGTATCAACATGAGACACAGTGATGGTGGGTTGTGTATAAGAGTAGTATTAACATGAGACACAGTGAGAAACTATACCGAATATGATCCTCTGTAGCTCAGTTGGTAGAACATGGCACCTGCAATGTAATGGATTTGGTTCCCAGGACCAGCTATATGTAAAATACATGCACACATGACTATATTACTTTGGATAGTTGAGTCTGCTAAATGCCATTATTTTTGGACAGCAGACTACAATAGACCACACAGTCAATACAGCAGGCTTTGGTGATGTTGATTGATGCCTCTGCTAGATAAAGCTACTACCAATACTCAACAACAGAGGAGGCTGGTTAGTAGATATATAGGAGGATGGACTCATTGTATTGGCTGGAATGAAGGAACACCCTCCATTTTATTTTGTTCCTATTACTGCCCAACTGAATGAGGACATCATATGAGGACTGGAGGCTGCAGTAATGTTGAGATGCCAGTAGGTGGCGGTCTAGAACACTGGAACCTTCAGAGGCACTTTGATGCAGATGATGAGGAGGGATGGGAATGGGACATATCTTGCCTCTTTTAAAAATGTAGGCCCACTTCTCAAAATAAGAAATGCAACTATTTTCTGACATGTTGTTTATGCATGTTAATGTCATAAAACCCTGACTAGAATATGTTTCAAATGTGTCAACCTCAGAACTCACACTTTCAGTAGGATACTTCTTGTTTTTTCTGCACTGCCAGTAAGTGTTGTTGGTTTAGATGAACTGACTCAGCATCACCTTCCTGTCATCCATAGACCTCTACAGCCTGAACCATATGAGAGTTCTTTATATGGACATTATAGTGTATGCACTTCATTAGCACTTTATATTCACAGAATAGTATATGAACTACATGCTACATTAGACTATATATGGATAACAGGCTACATTAGACTATATATGGATAACAGGCTACATTAGACTATATATAGATAACAGGCTACATTAGACTATATATGGATAACCTGCTACATTAGACTATATATGGATAACAGGCTACATTAGACTATATATAGATAACAGGCTACGTTAGACTATATATGGATAGCATGCTACATTAGACTATATATGGATAACATGCTACATTAGACTATATATGGATAACAGGCTACATTAGACTATATATGGATAGCATGCTACATTAGACTATATATGGATAACATGCTACATTAGACCATATATGGATAACATGCTACATTAGACTATATATAGATAACAGGCTACATTAGACTATATATGGATAACAGGTTACATTAGAATATGTATAGATAACAGGCTACATTAGACTATATATGGATGACATGCTACATTAGAATATGTATAGATGACATGCTACATTAGACTATATATGGATGACATGCTACATTGGACTATATATGGATAACATGCTACATTAGACTATATATGGATAACAGTAGACACATTGTTTAAATGGTTCTCTGTGTAGTCAAAATATCACGTTGGAAATATGACACATTTAGCTATTTTTAAAAATGTAGTCCCACTCCTCAAATGAAGAAAAGTACATATAGATATGCAGTCTGTTGCACAATTTCTGTTGAAATACAGTAACATCCCTTTTCTGATGTACTGGTCTGGTCATCATGCATGTTAATGACTTAAAGAGGAAGTATAAGGGCAGTTAAATATGTGTGAACAAAATAACTCACACTAACTGACAGCAAGTTGACTCACTGTACAAGACTTCTCCCCTTCACTTCACTCTGTAAGTACAATTGTCAATATCTTGAAATATAGTTTGGGGTTATTTGTTTTTCGTCATGTAATTTAAGGTAATGTATCATTTTACTTGTTGTTCAGTTTTGAGCTGTGTTTTATGGCCAGTATTTATAAAGTGTCTCAGTGTAGGAGTGTTGATCTACGTAGGGATGAGATGATTAATCAGGGTAAAAAGACATGCAAACAAACATTGTAGCTCTGCAGTGTGTGTGTGCATGTGGGCCTAAGTGTGTGTCTGCGTGTGACACAGTTGATTTATCTGAGGGCCCTTCAGAACCAGACTGATAGGGAGTAGAGTTGACATCTATACTGTGTAGGATGTGTTTGAACTTTTCTACATCCATAACAACCAGCTCTCTAGACTTTGATACAGACTCCATGGGCCTTATGGGCCTTCCCAACAGATGCAGGGTACCTACACTACATGATCAAAAGTATGTGGACACCTGCTCATCAAACAAATCATTAAAAAGTCATGGGCATTAATATGGAGTTTGTCCCTGCTATAACAGCCTACACGTTTGGGAAGGCTTTCCACTAGATGTTGGAACATTGCTGCTTGGACTTGCTTCCATTCAGCCACAAGAGCATTAGTGATGTTGGGCACTGATGTTGGGCGATTAGGCCTGGCTCGCAGTCAGCATTCCAATTCATCCCGAAGGTGTTCGATGTGGTTGAGGTCAGGGCTCTGTCAGTTCTTCCACACCGATCTCGACAAACCATTTCTGTATGGACCTCGCTTTATCCACGGGGCATTGTCATGCTGTAACAGGAAAGGGCCTTCCCCAAACTGTTGCCTCAAACTTGGAAGCACATATTTGTCTCGAATATCATTGTATGCCGTATCGTTAAGATTTCCTTTCAAAGGAACTAAGGGGCCCGAACCATGAAAAACAGCCCCAGACCATTATTCTTCCTCCACCAAACTTTAGTTGGCATTTTGGGGGGCTGGTAGTGTTCTGTCATCCACCAAACCCAGAAATGTCTGTCGAACTGCCAGATGGTGAATCGTTATTCATCACGACAGAGAACGCATTTCCACTGCTCCAGAGTCCAATGGTGACGAGTTTTACACCTCTCCAGCCAACGGTTGGCATTGCGCATGGTGATCTTAGGCTTGTGTCCGGCTGCTTGGCCATGTAAACCCTGTTCTAGCAGGGCAGAAATTTGTCAAACTGGAAAGGTGTCATCCTTTGACAGTGCCATGTTGAAGGTCACTGAAGTCTTCAGTAAGGCCATTCTACTGACAATGTTTGTCTATGGAGATGGCATGGCTGTGTGCTCGATGTTATACACCAGTCAGCAATGGCTGTGGCATAAACAGCTGAATCCACTCATTTGAGGAGGTGTCCACATTATTTTGTATATTTCGTTTCCCCACAGGAATAGTAAACCAACAAACATTTGACCAACTGGGGACATTTTGTTGGTCCCCACAAGGTCAAATGCTATCTCTAGGGGTTTAGGGTTAAGGTTAGAATCAGTGTCAGGTTTAAGAGGGTTTCTGTTTATGCTGGTTTCAACCTTTGTGTTGCACGGGCCTATTGCAACTTTCTGCCCTGTTTCTATATTGAACATCCAACCGGTCTGGAGACAGTGGGAGAACATGACAGGCCGAAGTTCAACAGGAGGAAGACAATTATTGATTAAGTGCTGAAGTTAAAAAGGTTTAACTTTAAAACAAATGTTCTAATAAAATCATAATAAAACATGCAAACTGGATCAATTAAATAAATAATCCCACCAAGTGTCACGATCGTCGTAAAGATTGGACCAAGGTGCAGCGTGAGTAGAGTTCCACATCTTTTAATAAATTAAAACTCACAAAACAAGTGAACCGTGACACTACTGGTATGCACACAGGAAACTGTCTGTAGACAAGATCCCACAAAACACAATGAGGAAATGGCTGCCTAAATATGATCCCCAATCAGAGACAACGATAAACAGCTGTCTCTGATTGGAACCAATACCCAGCCAACATAATTCATTAATCACCTAGATGACCCACCTTAATCACTATCACGCCCCAACCAACATAGAGAATAAACAGCTCTCTATGGTCAGGGAGTGACAACAAGAGATGAAGGGATTAGGTGCTCAAAAAATAAGTGCTAGGTTAAAGTGCATGGTATAATAAAATTCAATATTAAATATAAGACTAAACCAGTTAGAATCAGTGTTACGGTTAGATTTAGGGTTTGGAGCTAGGGTTCGGGTTAGGGTTAATAGGTTTTGGGTTTAAGGTAAAGGAAAATAGGATTGTGAATGACTCTGAATTTTGTGTCCCTGCATGGTTAGCTTTACAAGACTGTGTGTGTGTGTGTGTGTGTGTGTGTGTGTGTGTGTGTGTGTGTGTGTGTGTGTGTGTGTGTGTGTGTGTGTGTGTGTGTGTGTGTGTGTGTGTGTGTGTGTGTGTGTGTGTGTGTGTGTGTGTGTGTGAGTGAGAGAGTCACTGGCTGTTTAGCCTCATAGCTTGAGGATAGGTGCTGTCATTGAACCTGGTGGTCATTCTTTAGTCACTGGCTGTTTAGCCTCACTGCTTGGGGATAGGTGCTGTCATTGAACCTGGTGGTCAGTCTTTAGTCACTGGCTGTTTAGCCTCACAGCTTGAGGATAGGAGCTGTCATTGAACCTGGTGGTCAGTCTTTAGGCTGCTGTACAGCTTGATGGACCGTAGAGGATTAAACATTTATCCTCCTATATTTGGGGTTCTGAGAATAAAACAGCTTCAGAACAGTCAAAGTAGAAATGTTTGTTTGCAGTTTTACACATCTGTTCAATAAGTGATTGTTGCTGTTGTTGTTTTGATGATGATGGTGGTGATGATGATGATGATGATGATGATGATGATGATGGTGGTGATGACGACAATGATGATGGTGATGACTATTGTATCCATTAGGAAATTATTTTTGCATCATACATCATGTCAGGTTAAATAGACAGACGTAGACAGACATGCAGCACATTACATACATAGTGCAATAGACTTACAGACAGACAGTATTCACATAGAGAACCATATAGCACAATACAACACAACACAATATGAGCCTGGTTCATTTTCAGTAATGAGGCCCTGTACCCCATTTACAGTTTATACTTCAATGTATCAGGTGGAGTTATTCACCAGCTATAGAGTGAGTTGTTGATTATGTTTCTAAGACTGCAGGGTTGGAGATGCAACAATGGCCTTGAGAACAGCAGGAAGTGTGTTGGTGGTCTTTCTCTGGTCTGTAGCAGGTACGGTCTCATTCTTATCTTTAAGTTGCCCTGTTTATCAAACTACAGATAGTTCTAAAAGCATGACCATTTTTATGTTCTACTGTCGACACATTTGGCGTCTCCACTTCCCTTTAAACAGTTGTCTTTCTCACCTCACTGAGTGAATATTATCTGTGGTTTTCATTCACACTCAACCAAAGAATATCTATGTCTCAACTCAGCAACTATGGAACAAAGTGTTAGTGTGAGTCAAAAGACATTGAACTTAATGTAACGTCCTTGTGATGTCTAACTGTGTTTCAGTGGTACTGGGTCAGAATGGCTGGAGTGTTACATACACCACTCAGAGTATCTGTACCTTGAAGGGTCAACAGTGGAGATGTCCAGCTCTTACACATATCCCAGTGGTACAGTCACAACAACCTTCTGGTTCATAACAAATAATGCTGAGGGGAATCCTGTTTGTCTGAGTGATGACCCAGACTACAAAGGACGTGTGACGTATCGTAGTGATAAGATGAATGGACACACCCTGACAATCACAGACCTGAGAGAGTGACTCAGCTGAGTACAAATTCAGATTTATAACAGATCAGACTGGAGGGAAATATTATGGCAAACCTGGAGTCACTCTGTCTGTTACAGGTACAGTGATATTATATATAGTGTTGATCTGTTTAATCACTCTGTCTGTTACAGGTACAGTGATATTATATATAGTGTTGATCTGTTTAATCACTCTGTCTGTTACAGGTACAGTGATATTATATATAGTGTTGATCTGTTTAATCACTCTGTCTGTTACAGGTACAGTGATATTATATATAGTGTTGATCTGTTTAGTCACTCTGTCTGTTACAGGTACAGTGACATTGTATATAATCCTAATCTGTTTAATTGGTTCTGGAAAATGTTATTGATTTGTACAGAAATAATATAATTAATATGAATGTTGGTATAATAGGAATGTCTGAATTAATAATTTGAGAACGTCCACTCCTGCCTCATTTGAACTAGACAACAGGTCATTGATGGTTTTAACATTGTTATCTACTCCAGACCTGCAGGTGAAGGTGACCACTACATGGTGGTCAACGACACTGACCTGTAGCACCACCTGTACTCTGACTGGTAACCCCACCTACACCTGGTACAGGAACAGTAAGATTGTACAAAAGGACCCCTCCCCTCATACACAATCCACTTTAAAACTGAAGACAGCTTCTACTGTGCTGTAAAAGACATCAATTCTCCTGCAGTGTGTGAGTGTGACTAATACACTTTTAAAGTCTGTCAAAATCATCCAATACATCATTGGTCAGTGTTGATGTTTAGTGAAACAGACATGAGATAGAGCTACTATTCCATTTAGATTAATGGTGGTTGATGTTTAGTGAAACAGACATGAGATAGAGCTACTATTCCATTTAGATTAATGGTGGTTGATGTTTAGTGAAACAGACATGAGATAGAGCTACTATTCCATTTAGATTAATTTGATGTTTAGTGAAACAGACATGAATAGAGCTACTATTCCATTTAGATTAATGGTGGTTGATGTTTAGTGAAACAGACATGAGATAGAGCTACTATTCCATTTAGATTAATGGTTGTTGATGTTTAGTGAAACAGACATGAGATAGAGCTACTATTCCATTTAGATTAATGGTGGTTGATGTTTAGTGAAACAGACATGAGATAGAGCTACTATTCCATTTAGATTAATGGTTGTTGATGTTTAGTGAAACAGACATGAGATAGAGCTACTATTCCATTTAGATTAATGGTGGTTGATGTTTAGTGAAACAGACATGAGGTAGAGCTACTATTCCATTTAGATTAATGGTGGTTGATGTTTAGTGAAACAGACATGAGATAGAGCTACTATTCCATTTAGATTAATGGTTGTTGATGTTTAGTGAAACAGACATGAGATAGAGCTACTATTCCATTTAGATTAATGGTGGTTGATGTTTAGTGAAACAGACATGAGGTAGAGCTACTATTCCATTTAGATTAATGGTTGTTGATGTTTAGTGAAACAGACATGAGGTAGAGCTACTATTCCATTTAGATTAATGGTGGTTGATGTTTAGTGAAACAGACATGAGATAGAGCTACTATTCCATTTAGATTAATGGTGGTTGATGTTTAGTGAAACAGACATGAGGTAGAGCTACTATTCCATTTAGATTAATGGTGGTTGATGTTTAGTGAAACAGACATGAGATAGAGCTACTATTCCATTTAGATTAATGGTTGTTGATGTTTAGTGAAACAGACATGAGATAGAGCTACTATTCCATTTAGATTAATGGTGGTTGATGTTTAGTGAAACAGACATGAGATAGAGCTACTATTCCATTTAGATTAATGGTGGTTGATGTTTAGTGAAACAGACATGAGATAGAGCTACTATTCCATTTAGATTAATGGTGGTTGATGTTTAGTGAAACAGACATGAGATAGAGCTACTATTCCATTTAGATTAATGGTGGTTGATGTTTAGTGAAACAGACATGAGGTAGAGCTACTATTCCATTTTTATGGTGGTTGATGTTTTGAAACAGACATGAGGTGGTTGATGTTGATAGTGAAACAGACATGAGATAGAGCTACTATTCCATTTAGATTAATGGTGGTTGATGTTTAGTGAAACAGACATGAGATAGAGCTACTATTCCATTTAGATTAATGGTGGTTGATGTTTAGTGAAACAGACATGAGATAGAGCTACTATTCCATTTAGATTAATGGTGGTTGATGTTTAGTGAAACAGACATGAGATAGAGCTACTATTCCATTTAGATTAATGGTGGTTGATGTTTAGTGAAACAGACATGAGATAGAGCTACTATTCCATTTAGATTAATGGTGGTTGATGTTTAGTGAAACAGACATGAGATAGAGCTACTATTCCATTTAGATTAATGGTGGTTGATGTTTAGTGAAACAGACATGAGATAGAGCTACTATTCCATTTAGATTAATGGTGGTTGATGTTTAGTGAAACAGACATGAGATAGAGCTACTATTCCATTTAGATTAATGGTGGTTGATGTTTAGTGAAACAGACATGAGATAGAGCTACTATTCCATTTAGATTAATGGTGGTTGATGTTTAGTGAAACAGACATGAGATAGAGCTACTATTCCATTTAGATTAATGGTGGTTGATGTTTAGTGAAACAGACATGAGATAGAGCTACTATTCCATTTAGATTAATGGTGGTTGATGTTTAGTATTGAGAAACAGACTACTATTCCATTTAGATTAATGGTGGTTGATGTTTAGTGAAACAGACATGAGATAGAGCTACTATTCCATTTAGATTAATGGTGGTTGATGTTTAGTGAAACAGACATGAGATGAGCTACTATTTAATATAGATTAATGGTGGTTGATGTTTAGTGAAACAGACATGAGATAGAGCTACTATTCCATTTAGATTAATGGTGGTTGATGTTTAGTGAAACAGACATGAGATAGAGCTACTATTCCATTTAGATTAATGGTGGTTGATGTTTAGTGAAACAGACATGAGGTAGAGCTACTATTTAATATAGATTAATGGTTGTTGATTTTACAGTTCTAAATACTGACACCATTTGAAAAATGCACTTGTGTTTCAGCTGTTGAGGGTCACAGTTATTTCCACGTGACTTACACCCATCAGAGGATCTGTACCTTGAATGGGTCATCAGTGGACATATCCTGCTCTTATACTTATCCCAGTGGTCATACAGTCTCTGAAACAATCTGGTATACAAAAGGAAAACTTAATGAGGCGTCTCAAATCCTGAGCCCGGGGTATGGAGGTCGTGTGGAGTACCTTGGAAATATGCAGAGTGACTCCACCCTAAGAATCACAGACCTGAGAGAGGAGGACTCAGCTGAGTATAAGATTAGATTCAGAACAGATCAGACAACCTGGGAGCCCACCTTCCCTGGAACAACTCTGACTGTCACAGGTAACACTACAGGTCACATCCTATCAATACTGGAAACGATTACTTTATGATGAACTCAGTGTTTTAATCCTCTTTCATTTAGGTCTGCAGGTGAAGGTGACTCCTGCCACTGTGACAGAGGGACAGAAGGTGACACTGACCTGTAGCACCACCTGTACTCTGGGTAACAACCCCACATACGTTTGGTACAAGAATGGACATGTAACCAACCAATCTACCAGTCTGTTCCTAAACCCAGTCAGCAGTGAGGATGCAGGCAGATACTCCTGTGCTGTAGAAGGACATGAGGATCTCCCTCTGCTGAAGAGACTCTCACTGTCACATGTG
Source organism: Oncorhynchus tshawytscha (assembly GCF_018296145.1). NCBI lineage: Eukaryota > Metazoa > Chordata > Actinopteri > Salmoniformes > Salmonidae > Oncorhynchus > Oncorhynchus tshawytscha. Next base: position 133,369 of record NW_024609446.1, read on the forward strand.
AGGATGTGTGATCCATCTCCAGTTGTTTTCTTTTCGTAACATCTTCTCTCATCTATTATATCCATTATTTCAATCTATGTCCCAGTTCGATGATTGTACTCATCTCATTACTGTAGTAACTACAAGTACTTCACAAACACTGTATTGTTACATTAATGTCTAAGTTCCACATATTTATATTCATATTTAATTTATTTTAATCATAAGTCCAAGTTCCATGATGCTCCTCATGTAAAGCTCTATGTATGAACAATGTGTTACATATTGTCCACCAGACGGCCCAAAGAACACCTCAGTGTCAGTCAGTCCCTCTGGTGAAATAGTGGAGGGCAGTTCAGTGACTCTGACCTGCAGCAGTGATGCCAACCCACCTGTGGACAAATACACCTGGTACAAGAAGAACGTAACCTCACCAAAAGCATCAGGACAGAGGTACAGCATCACTAACATCATCTCTGAGGACAGAGGAGAATATTACTGTGAGGCCCAGAATGGAAGAGGATCTATGAACTCTACAGCTCTGATGATCATTGTAGCAGGTAAAGTTACATCTTCAATACTTCAAAACAAAACTACATGGTTCAGTCTAATGTTAATACTTTGAATTTGGCTTTTTGTAAACTTTGGTTTATAATTAAACATTGGGTGTACAAAACATTAAGAACACCTGTTCTTTCCATGACATAGACAGACTGACCAGGTGAATCCAGGTGAATCTTTGATCCCATATTGATGTCACTTGTTAAATCCTCTTCAATCAGTGTGGATGAAGGGGAGGAGACACATTTTACCAAATTATATTTGTTTTTAGTTCATTATATCATGCCATTTACTCATATCATCCATATTTTATTATAGGGAAACAAACCTCAGTTCTGACTGCAGCTGTAGGAATCACAGTGTTAATTCTGGTTCTCATCCTCTTTCTCCCTTGCTTCATGTGGTTCAGGTGACATTCTTTTTGTTTTACCTTAGCACCCTGATGTGTTATGAATGCATTAATATATGAATTCATTCATTCATTAATGTGCAAAACTTTATTTGTAACATGTCAACTTCCATTAGAGGTCAGTAGAGAGCAGAACTCACTCTGTCCCTCATTACAGGAGATCCACAGGAGGAAGTGATGTCACAGCAGACACACAGGTGATGATATCAGCTATGCCTCCACCACCACACCTGGTGACATGAATTTACCATGTCACGACAGTCTCTCTCATACTATTTTCACTGTTACCATGACAACTCTCTCTCTCTCTCTTTTTCTCTGCACAGAGTGCCCATCCTGATCCTAACAGTGACACGTACACAGCACTGAACATGAAGACCAGGTCACCAGAGTACGACACCCTGGCAGTAAGTGTGTGTTTGTGTTTGTGTCTGTGTGTTTGTGTGTGTGTTTGTGTCCATACAAATGTTATAGAGTGGTGTGTAATGTGACCATTGTGTTTTCTTTCAGAATGTGAGGGATTCCTCTAGTGACACAGTCCCTCAGATAGATGCTGAGCCCTCAGATTATGAGAACTGTAGAGAACCACCACATAACCTGGACTGAAGGGAACTACCACATAACTTGGACTGAAGAGAACCACCACAGAACCTGGACTGTAGAGAACCACCACATAACCTGGACTGAAGAGATCCACCACAGAACCTGGACTGAAGAGAACTACCACATAACCTGGACTGAAGGGAACTACCACATAACCTGGACTGAAGAGATCCACCACAGAACCTGGACTGAAGAGAACCACCACAGAACCTGGACTGAAGAGAACCACCACATAGCCTGGACTGAAGAGAACCACCACATAACCTGGACTGAAGAGAACCACCACAGAACTTGGATGAAGAGCTTCAGCACCAAACCAAAGCTAGGATTTACACCTCTATTCTCCCGATATCATACTGCTAACATATCTAGAAGGCTTTCCAGATAATGAGCTTTAACGTTTTAGAAAATCATGTCATTATTTTTATTTTCTTGCAAAGTTAAGGAAAGGGAAACTCTCCTCAACCTTGTCAACCTTGTCTTATCACTCCAAAGGGAAACTCTCCTCTCAACCTTGTCTTATCACTCCAAAGGGAAATCTTATCACTCCAAAGGGAAACTCTCCTCTCAACCTTGTCTTATCACTCCAAAGGGAAACTCTCCTCTCAACCTTGTCTTATCACTCCAAAGGGAAACTCTCCTCTCAACCTTGTCTTATCACTCCATTCCTAGTCAATTGTACATCTGAATGCATTCAACTGAAATGTGTCTTCCGCATTTAACCCAACCCCTCTGAATCAGAGCGATGCGGGGGCTGCCATAATCGACATCCTCATCTTCGGTGCCCGGTGAACAATGGGTTAACTGCCTTGCTCAGGGGCAGAACGACATATTTTTGTAATTATGCTTATTGGTGACATGTCTTTCCTAAGCTTTAACTTCTGAGTAAATGCTGGAGTTGAATTATCTTTCCTTGTAATGATAATTGTGTATATTGATGAGAAATAAGATCGATTATACTTCTGCTCTTTTTCAATGAGATTTGACCATTTGTAGATTCTCTGTAACACATAAAGCCTATCTGTTTACTCTCTGTAGATTAATATTATGTTTCTGCTCTTTTTCTATGGGATTTGACCATTTGTAGATTCTCTGTAACACATAAAGCCTATCTGTTTACTCTCTGTAGATTAATATTATGTTTCTGCTCTTTTTCTATGGGATTTGACCATTTGTAGATTCTCTGTAACACATAAAGCCTATAGATTAATATTATGCTCTTTTTCTGTTTACTCTGTAGATTAATATTATGTTTCTGCTCTTTGTTTTTTTTCTATGGTCAGGGCGTGATTTGATGTTTGTTTTTCTATGTTGGGTTTTTGTAGATTGTTCTCTCAGAGGGAGCTGTCAATTGTTGTCCCTGATTGAGAATCATAAAGCCTGGGTTTCTACTTTTGGTTGGTGGGTGTTTGTTTTCCGTGTGAGTGTTTGGTCCACACGGTACTGTTTCGGTTTTCGTTATTTCACATTTATTGTTTTGTATTTCGTAGTGTTCAGTTTATGTCTTAAAATAAACATTATGGACACTTACCACGCTGCGCATTGGTCCTCCGATCCTTCTCGCTACTCCTCCTCAGAAGAGGAGGACGACATCCCTTACACTCCTAATTATTTACTTTGTATTCCTGTCAGACATTATTGCACATTTTATATTCATTATTATTTTATATTAGGTAATACCATATTGTTCAGTGTCATGATATCACTTATTTTATTATCAACATTGTTCATTATTACCTATTTTAGATACATTAAATACGTTTACCTTTGCAGTTTTTACAATTTGGTTTTGTGTCAATACAGTATAAGCGCCAAGTTGTAAAAAAGCTCAAAGTTCAAGATAAGAAATACATTGATTATTTGATCAACTATTAATACATTGATTCATAACTATTTTCCTCTCTGCTGTCGTTTCTTGTATTTCTGCCTATTGGACACATGATAGAGCCATTGAACAGATCAACACCCAGCACTGTTCCTCACAAAGGACATGCAAGCACACACGCTAGTGGTGCGCCGGTCAGCTGTTTGTTAACCCGCAGTCGCCCACAACTGCTAATAACCCATCTGCAACCTCATGACTATGTGATAAAGTGAAAGTCTGAGGCCCTCACCACCTAACACTAACCCGCAAATATAGAACATTCGCTACAGGCTACAGTCAAAGACTGTGAAGGATTTTTGACAGGGGGCAGGATATATTTGACAGGGGGCAGGATATATTTTGACAGGGGGGCAGGATATATTTTGACAGGGTGGGCAGGATATATTTTGACAGGGGGGGCAGGATATATTTTGACAGGGGGGCAGGATATATTTTGACGGGGTGGCAGGATTTATTTTGATAGGGGGCAGGATATATTTTGACAGGGGGCAGGATTTATATTGATAGGCGTGCAGGATATATTTTTTGCCTGATTTAGACATGTTTCTGATTATAATTTCAGAAATTTTGGTGGGCAATTTGTTCGTCAACTTGTCCGTAATTTCTACATACATGCAGCTCCATCTGTTTTGAGCCCCACCTGTTTAGCTTTTTTGTGCTTTTTTCCCATGTTATTTTGGTATTAATACATGACACATTTCGGTTTGCAAACAATGTAAAAAATAAATAAAGCATTGAGTTAATAAAGTCACATACAAACATGGTCTCTTTTTCCTTTCTTGAGTTAAGGCAGCTCCAAAATGCAGGTGTTGCAGCCTAACTCAGTGCTTTCTGTGGTGGTGGGGCAACGGAAAATACGGAGCGTAGGGGTTGGTAATGTTCTCTAATTATGCTGTGATTGGCTCAGTGTTCTGTCATTCATGGGGACACTACGTCACCGCAAAATCTATGGGGAGAGCTCGGAAATTCAAGCCCTTTGAAGTGCACATCCAAGAAGGCTCAAGGTCATTGGCCACAGACCGTAGCTTTGATCGGACTGATCATGTCAACATCATACTTTCAAAATCTTAGCTAGCAAGCTAGACAAGCAGTCATCGTCATGCATTAAGTTGGCAATCTACTGGGAAATCCTTATCAATCCTTGTCATATGAAGAGAAATTATAGAGCAAACCTATTGGTGCTCATCGGCCATTGGACATAAACATTACACAACAAATTGGAAATTGCAAATTCAACAATGAATCCCAGGCTGTGTTACAGCTGGCTGTGACCGGGAGACCCATGAGGCGGAGCACAATTGGCCCAGGGTCGTCCGGGTTAGGAGAGGGTTTGACCGGCCGGGATGTCCTTGTCTCATCGTGCTCTAGCGACTCCTTGTGTCGGTCAAGCTGACTTCGTTCGTCAGTTTGACACTGTTTCCTCCGACACATTGTTGCCTGCTGTTTGTCCTACTGTCCAGGGGTGTAGCTGGAGAGCACCAGGCTGATGAGTTCCCAGTTCATATGTCTTTGTCAAAACATCAGCTATCATTTATAAACATATACAAGCAAGTTTTACCAATCAACACATATCATAACTTTTGACAGTAAAAAATTAAAATTACAGACTAATGCCGGATTGTGCAGGCGGGAGCAGGTGTTTTCAAATGTCCTCCATAGAGATAGATAGGGGACTCCAGTGCCCAAAAGACAGTTTTAGCACGGGCCCAACATGCGACGACCATGTTGTAGACACTAAAGGGGGCCATTGTAGGGTCTGACCTGCAATGACCCCTTCCCCACCCTCTCCCCATTGATGAAATTAGTGAGAGTCTCATCTTTATACATATTAGTGTGTAGCTCAAATTGTTTGGATGCTACAGATCGACTGGACCGACTTCAGACGAGTCCCAAGACCGATTTTCGGGATGTCTCATGGTCTGACAAACACGGCTCTAGCTCGGGTCACGTTTCACCGCAGATGCAGAAGTGCGACAAAGAAGGATGAAGTGGATTGAGATGCATCCAGTGCAAATTTTATTTTAAACTGACAGATTTGCATGGATCAAAGACATTGACCTTAAGGGGTCATGAACATTGACCTTAGTGTGTTAACATGGTTCTGTCCTAAAGAAAAGTGGAAATGGGGGACATTTTGTCCATTTTAGAACTGTAGGGCCCATTTTAATACAGTAACATCCCTTCTCTGACATGATGTTCTGGTCTTCATGCATGTTTATGTCTTAAAGAGGAAGGAAAGGACAGTTCTGCATCAGCTACTTGTGTTCTACTTTAAATATGTATCAACCACAGAACTGACACTAACTAGCAGTTCCTACTCACTGCCAGTCAGTTGACACACTGTACAAGACCTCACCCCTTCACTTAACTCTGTAAGTACTCGACAATATCTTGAAATACAGTTTTTGGTTATTTATTTTTAGTAATAAGTCATATACTTGAGGCTAATGTATCATTTTACTTCTTGTTATGTTTTGGTTGTTACATCAGGGCCAGTATTCATAAAGTGTCTCAGTGTAGGAGTGTTGATCTACATAGTGATGAGATGATTAACCAGGGTAAAAAGACATGCAGACAAACATTGCAGTATGTGTCTGTGTGTATTTGTATGTGTGTGTGTGTGTGTGTGTGCGTATGTGTATGTGTGTATGTGTATGTGTGTGTGTGTGTATGTGTATGTGTGTGTGTGTGTGTGTGTGTTTTGGGGGGGAGTTGTGCATTGCTAGACATGACCACCTTGTTGACCTGATAGCCAGTAGTCTCACCAACAGCACATAAACAGCGCATAAACATTCTTGTGTAAAGGGAAGCTGGTTTAATGTTGATGATGATGTGTTTTCCTGTGTGCCAAATACTCCAGATATTGTTGTTGGGGGGGGGGTGTTCATTGCGGAAGTGGGCTGCTCATTTAACATCAACATAGAGCAGGTCTTTACAGAGAATCTGCTTAAATAACAGCCCCTAGTGGTGCTTGGACAGCCTGGGTGGAGGTGCTAGCTGGTGGAGTTGATATTTGGCAGTCTCGGTCACTCACACAGGCTTGCAGTACGTGGTCTCCAGATTGAGGGCCTGATAAAAACTAGGACAAAGCAATTGGCTAGGTACTGCTCTGTTTCAGCTGTCGTAGGCAGTCTAGCTGTTTGGAGAAGGAGGTGCTTTCTGTACCCTTGAGTACCCTGAATACAGGGACTTTTGAAATGTTTGGATGCTTTTTATTTAAAATTAGATTTTTGTGCATTCAAATAAAGTTTTTAAAATGTGTGTGACGGTGGATTTATCTGAGGGCCCTTTAGGACCAGACTGATAGTGAGTAGGGTTGACATCTGTACTGTGTAGGATGTGTTTGAACTGTTCTACATCCATAACAACCAGCTCTCTAGACTTTGATACAGACTCAATGGGCCTTATGGGCATTCCCTACAGATGGTGTGTGTGTGTGGTGGGGGCTTGTGTGTGTGTGTGTGTTGTGTGTTGTGTGTTGTGTGTGTGGTGGGGGCTTGTGTGTGTGTGTGTGTGTGTGTGTGTGTGTGTGTGTGTTAGTCACTTCCTGTTTAGCTTGGGGATAGGAGCTCTCATTGAACCTGGTGGTCAGTCTTTAGGCTGCTGTACAGCTTGACATCAGTGTATAATAGTAGATATTGTAACTGAAGATTTATAAAAGGTGTTCTATTGTCTTCTTGTCTTTCAGGTCAGAAGTGTTGGAGTGTGACTTACACCCATCAGAGTATCTGTGTCTTCAAGGGGTCAACAGTGGACATATCCTGCTCTTACACATATCCCAGTTATCATGAGATCAAAACAGCTTTCTGGTTTACTAAACGGGAGTCTGGTATTGGTCCTAAAGATCTAAGCTCAGTGCCAGGGTATGAAGGTCATATAGAGTACCTTGGGGATAAGGAGAGTGACTGTACCCTGAGAATCACAGATCTGAGATTGCGTGACTCTGCTGGGTACATGTTCAGATTCATAACATCTGGAGAAAAGTTCTCTGGCTCACCTGTCTCCCTGACTGTCACAGGTAATCTGTCACACATTTCACACACAGTTGAAGTCAGAAGTTTACATACACCTTAGTCAATGTAAAGGTTTTCCTCCTCTTCGTCTGAAGAGGAGAGGCGAGAAGGATCGGAGGACCAATATGCGGCGTGTTAAGTGTCCATGGTTTTTTAATAAGAAATACTCAAAATGAACACAACTGATACAAAAACAATAAACGTGAAATGAATGAAAACCAAAATAGTACCGTGTGGTGAAAAACACAGACACGGAAACAAACACCCACAAACAAAACAGTGAAACCCAGGCTACCTAAGTATGATTCTCAATCAGAGACATCTACTGACACCTGCCTCTGATTGAGAACCATACTAGGCCGAAACATCGAAATCCCCAAATCATAGAAAAACAAACAGATTGCCCACCCCAACTCATGCCCTGAAGCGGTCTTCGGTCTTCTGGTCAGACTCCGGAGACGGGCACACCGTGCACCACTCCCTAGCATTCTTCTTGCCAATGTCCAGTCTCTTGACAACAAGGTTGATGAAATCCGAGCAAGGGTAGCATTCCAGAGGGACATCAGAGACTGTAACGTTCTCTGCTTCACGGAAACATGGCTAACTGGAGAGACGCTATCCGAAGCGGTGCAGCCAGCGGGTTTCTCCACGCATCGCGCCGACAGAAACAAACATCTTTCTGGTAAGAAGAGGGGCGGGGGCGTATGCCTCATGGCCAACGTGACATGGTGTGATGAAAGAAACATACAGGAACTCAAATCCTTCTGTTCACCTGATTTAGTATTCCTCACAATCAAATGTAGACCGCATTATCTACCAAGAGAATTCTCTTCGATTATAATCACAGCCGTATATATACCCCCAAGCAGACACATCGATGGCTCTGAACTAACTTTATTTAACTCTCTGCAAACTGGAAACGATTTATCCGGAGGCTGCATTCATTGTAGCTGGGGATTTTAACAAGGCTAATCTGAAAACAAGACTCCCTAAATTTTATCAGCATATCGATTGCGCAACCAGGGGTGGAAAGACCCTGGATCATTGTTACTCTAACTTCCGCGACGCATATAAGGCCCTGCCCCGCCCCCTTTCGGAAAAGCTGACCACGACTCCATTTTGTTGATCCCTGCCTACAGACAGAAACTAAAACAAGAGGCTCCCACGCTGAGGTCTGTCCAACGCTGGTCCGACCAAGCTGACTCCACACTCCAAGACTGCTTCCATCACGTGGACTGGGAGATGTTTCGTATTGCGTCAGACAACAACATTGACGAATACGCTGATTCGGTGTGCGAGTTCATTAGAACGTGCGTTGAAGATGTCGTTCCCATAGCAACGATTAAAACATTCCCTAACCAGAAACCGTGGATTGATGGCAGCATTCGTGTGAAACTGAAGGCGCGAACCACTGCTTTTAATCAGGGCAAGGTGTCTGGTAACATGACTGAATACAAACAGTGCAGCTATTCCCTCCGCAAGGCTATCAAACAAGCTAAGCGCCAGTACAGAGACAAAGTAGAATCTCAATTCAACGGCTCAGACACAAGAGGCATGTGGCAGGGTCTACAGTCAATCACGGACTACAGGAAGAAACCCAGCCCAGTCACGGACCAGGATGTCTTGCTCCCAGGCAGACTAAATAACTTTTTGCCCGCTTTGAGGACAATACAGTGCCACTGACACGGCCTGCAACGAAAACATGCGGTCTCTCCTTCACTGCAGTCGAAGTGAGTAAGACATTTAAACGTGTTAACCCTCGCAAGGCTCCGGGGGCCCTCACCTCCTCCCTGTAGGCCATCTCGTCGTTGTTGGTCATCAAGCCTACCACTGTGGTCTGCAAACTTGATGATGGAGTTGGAACCGTGCATGGCACGCAGTCATAGGTGAACAGGGAGTACAGGAGAGGGCTGAGAAGGCACCCTTGTAGGGCCCCAGTGTTGAGGACCAGCTGGTTGGAGATATTGTTTCCTATCTTCACCCCCTGGGGGCAGCCCGTCAGAAAGTCCAGGACCCAGTTGCATAGGGGACCCAGGGTCTTAACGACGAGTTTGGAGGGCACTGAGCTGTAGTCAATGAAGTGTAGTCATGTTTCCGTTCTTACGTAGGTATTCTTCTTGTCCAAATGGGATAGGGCAGTGTGCAGTGTGTTGGCGATTGCATCATCAGTGGACCTATTGGGGTGGTAAGCAAATTGGAGTAGGTCTAGGTCTATCACCAAGTCAGGTGATATGAGACTTGACTAGTCTCTCAAAGCACTTCATGATGACAGAAGTGAGCGCAACGGGGCGATAGTCATTTATTTCAGTTACCTTAGCTTTTTTGGGAACAGGAATAATGGTGGCCCTCTTGAAGCATGTGGGGAGAGCAGACTGGGATAGGGATTGATTGAATATGTCCGTAAACACACCAGCCAGCTGGTCTGCGCATGCTCTGAGGACACGGCCAGGGATGCCTTCTGGGCCGGCAGCCTTGTGAGGGTTAACCTGTTTAAATGCTTTACTCATGTCAGCCATGGAGAAGGAGAGCCCACAGTCTATGGTAGCGGGCCATGTCAGTGGCACTGTATTGTCCTCAAAGCGAGCAAAGAAGTTGTTTAATTTGTCTGGGAGTCAGACATTGGTGTCTACGACGGGGCTGATTTTCTTTCTGTAATCCGTGATTGACTGTAGACCCTGCCACATACGTCTCGTGTTTGAGCCGTTGAATTGTGACTCTACTTTGTCCCTATACCGACGCTTTACTTGTTTGATTGCCTTGCGGAGGGAATAGCTGCACTGTTTGTATTCGGTCATGTTTCCAGTCGCCTTGCCATGGTTAAAAGCGGTGGTTCGCACTTTCAGTGTTCAATTCTGTCATCAATCCACGGTTTCTGGTTAGGAAACGTTTTAATAGTCACAGTGGGTACAACATCTCTGATGCACTTGCTAATAAACTCGCCCACCAAGTCAGCGTATACATCAATGTTATTGTCTGATGCTATCCGGAACATATCCCAGTCCACGTGATCGAAGCAATCTTGAAGGGTGGAATCCGATTGGTCAGACCAACGTTGAATAGACCTGAGTATGGGAGTTTCCGATTTCAGTTTCTGTCTATAGGCTGGGAGAAACAAAATAGAGTCATGGTCAGATTTGCCGAAGGCAGGGCGGGCGAGGGTTTTGTATGCATTGTATGCAGAAGTTAGAGTAGCAGTGACCCAGAATGCTACCAGCTCGAGTCACGCAGTCGATATGCTGGTAAAATTTAGGAAGGCTTGTTAACAGGTTAGCTTTGTTAAAATCCCCAGCTACAATAAATGCAGCCTTGGGATGTATGATTTCCAGTTTGATGTTCTTTCAGGGCCGACGAGGTATCTGCTTGGGGGGGGATATACACGGCTGTGACTATAATCTAAGATAATTCTCTTGGAAGATAATGCTGTCGGAATTTGATTGTAAGGAATTCTAGGTCAGGTGAACAGAAGGACTTGAGTTCCTGCATGTTGTTATGATTACACCACAAGTATTTAATCATAAGGCACACACTCCCTCCCTTCTTCTTACCAGAGAGATGTTTATTTCTGTCGCGTGATGCATGAAGAAACCGGGTTGCTGTTCCGACTCTGACAACGTATCCATAGTGAGCCATGTTTCCGTTAAACAGAGAATGATACAATCTCTGATATCTCTCTGAAGGCAACTCGTGCCCAAATCTAGTCCACCTTGTTGTCTAGAGATTGGACATTGGCGAGTAATATGCTCGGAAGCGGTGGATGGTGTGCTCGCCTTCTGCGTCTGACCAGTAGGCCGCTCCATCTGCCTCTCCTGCGGCGACCTCGTTGTTTTGGGTCAGCCTCTGGAATAAGATCTGATGTCAGGGTGGAGTTCCGAACAAGGGATCCGCTTCGGGAAAGACATATTCCTGGTCGAAATGTTGGGAAGTTGACGTCGCTTTTATATCCAATAGTTCTTCCCGGCTGTATCTAATAACACTTGAGATTTTCTGGGCTAACAATGTAAGAAATAATACATTAAAAAACAAAGAACTGCATCGTTTTCTAAGGACCTGAAGCGAGGTGACCATCTCTGTCGGCGCCATCTTGTGTCGCCGCTTGGCATAGCTCATGGTGATCTTAGGTTTGTGTACGGCTGCTCGGCCATGGGAACCCATTTCATGAAGCTCCCGACGAACAGTTATTGTGTTGAAGTTACTTCTAAAGGCAGTTTGGAGCTTGATAGTGAGTGTTGCACCCCAGAACAGACGATTTTAAAGTGCTAAGCGCTTCAGCACTCGGCGGTCCTGTTCTGTGAGCTTGACTTGTGTTGCCTACCAATTTGCGGCCGAGCCGCTGTTGCTCCTAGATGTTTCCACTTCACAATAACAGCACTTACAGTTGAACGGGGCTGCTCTAGCAGGGCAAAAATTTGACGAACTGACTTCTTGGAAAGGTGGCATCCTATGACGGTGACACGTTGAAAGTCACTGAGCTCTTCAGAAAGGCCATTTTACTGCCAATATTTGACTATGAGGATTGCATGGCTGTGTGCTCAATTTTATACACCTGCCAGAAACGGGTGTGGCTGTAATAGCTGGATCCACTAATTTGAAAGGGTGTCCACATACTTTTGAATATATTGTGTATTTAGGAGGATATTCATTATTTGTTTCCTTTAACTCCAGATGTTGTGTTGGAGATGGATCCTACATCTGTGTCAGAGAGGGAGAATGTGACACTGACATGTAGAACCAACTGTACACTGGACCCCATCACAGTCCACAGTTGGTTTAAGAATGGACAGCCTATACCAAACAGCAACACCTCCTCTCCTATCTATATCCTATTCTCAGTCAGCAGTGAGGATACAGGCAGATTATCCTGTGCTGTAGAAGGACATGAGTATCTCCCCTCTGCTGAAGAGACTCTCACTGTCAGATGTAAGTACATGGGGTTCAAATCATTAGCTTGGTATATTAACATTGTAATTATTTTGTATCTATCTCCAGTTGTATTCTGTATTAAGTAACATCATGTTGGAACCTCAGAGCATGTGCTTTTAATTTTTCTCAATGTAATTATTTTAATCTGTCTTGTAAAATGCACCGATGTACTTTATTTGCTAAATCTAATGTCTTCAGAAAGCCAAGATAATATATACTCTAACCAAGATGTTAATGTCTTTTTAATGGTCCTTTACCAGATGGCCCAAAGGACACCTCAGTGTCAGTCAGTCCCTCTGGTGAAATAGTGGAGGGCAGTTCAGTGAATCTGACCTGCAGCAGTGATGCCAACCCACCTGTGGAAAACTACACCTGGTACAAGAGGAATGTAACCTCACCAAAAGCATCAGGACAGAGTTACACCATCCATAATGTCAGCTCTGAGGACAGAGAGGGATACTACTGTGAGGCTCTGAACATTATAGGGAGAGAGACTATCCCTGTCCATATTAATGTTATATGTAAGTATGACACATTCTGTCCATTTTTGGTGCTCTGTAATTTTACAGATTTCATTCTGACATCATGCATTTATAAACTCATGACCCTGCAGCAGTGTTTTCCTGGGTTCCTGTGGTGGGGGTGGGGGCTGTCCTGACTGCTGGAGCTCTTCTTGTCACCATCTACTGCTATATGAAGAGGTGAGCCATCCATTTACATATACTGTATTAGTAACATATCAACCTCCACTAGAGTTCAGTAGAGAGCAGAACTCACTCTGTCCCTCATTACAGGAGATCCACAGGAGGAAGTGATGCCACAGCAGACACACTGGTAATAATGTCAACAACAGAAGTTATTTTAATCCTAATAACATAGACAGTAAGAACATTAATTTACATAAAAATGTAGAGGGAGTGGTTCGTAAAGTGCTAATTCAGAGTGTCTTCTTTCAGATTCAGGGACTCCCCTGTGACAAAGCCACTCAGATAGATGCTGAGCCCCCGATTATGAGAACTGGAGCGAACCACCAAAGAACCTGGAAAGTGACACAGCCCCTCAGATAGATGCTGAGCCCTCCGATTATGAGAACTGGAGCGAACCACCACAGAACCTGGACTGAAGAGAACCACCACAGAACCTGGATTGAAGAGAACCACCACAGAACCTGGACTGAAGAGAACCACAACAGAACCTGGACTGAAGAGAACCACCACAGAACATGACTGAAGAGAACCACCGTAGAAACTGGACTGAAGAGAACCACCACAGAACCTGGACTGAAGAGCAACAGCCTCAAACCAAAGCTAGACCTCACAATGCTATTCTCTTACTATCATTATGCTTTCTTATCTATTAGGTTTTCCAGACAATGACCTTTAACTTTTGAGTGAATGCTGGAATTTAGATTGTTATCCTAATGATAAATACCGAATGTATATAGATGATAAATACAGTTTGTATATAGATGATAAATGGGATAGATTATGCTTCTGCTATTTTTCTATAAGATTTTGCCTTTTCCAGATTTGATTACATTTCATGTAGAAATATGTTGAACTATTCATTAGCTCTGCTCCTTCAGGTGTTTAGTAAGCCCACCGCATGCTAGATAATGCTAGTATCAACATGCCATCCAACACAGCAGAAACTATAGTAAGCCCACCGCATGCTAGGTAATGCTAGTATCAACATGCCATCCAACACAGCAGAAACTATAGTAAGACCACCACATGCTAGGTAATGCTAGTATCAACATGCCATCCAACACAGCAGAAACTATAGTAAGCCCACCGCATGCTAGGTAATGCTAGTATCAACATGCCATCCAACACAGCAGAAACTATAGTAAGACCACCACATGCTAGGTAATGCTAGTATCAACATGCCATCCAACACAGCAGAAACTATAGTAAGACCACCACATGCTAGGTAATGCTAGTATCAACATGCCATCCAACACAGCAGAAACTATAGTAAGCCCACCGCATGCTAGGTAATGCTAGTATCAACATGCCATCCAACACAGCAGAAACTATAGTAAGCCCACCACATGCTAGGTAATGCTAGTATCAACATGCCATCCAACACAGCAGAAACTATAGTAAGCCCACCACATGCTAGGTAATGTTAGTATCAACATGCCATCCAACACAGCTGAAACTATAGTAAGAGCACAACATGCTAGGTAATGCTACTATCAACATCCCATTCAACACAGCTGAAACTATAGTAAGCCCACCACATGCTAGGTAATGTTAGTATCAACATGCCATCCAACACAGCTGAAACTATAGTAGCTGAAACTATAGTAAGAGCACAACATGCTAGGTAATGCTACTATCAACATCCCATTCAACACAGCTGAAACTATAGTAAGACCACCACATGCTAGGTAATGCTAGTATCAACATGCCATCCAACACAGCTGAAACTATAGTAAGAGCACAACATGCTAGGTAATGCTACTATCAACATCCCATTCAACACAGCAGAAACTATAGTAAGCCCACCACATGCTAGGTAATGCTAGTATCAACATGCCATCCAACACAGCTGAAACTATAGTAAGACCACCACATGCTAGGTAATGCTAGTATCAACATCCATCCAACACAGCTGAAACTATAGTAAGACCACCACATGCTAGGTAATGCTAGTATCAACATCCAATCCAACACAGCTGAAACTATAGTAAGACCACCACATGCTAGGTAATGCTAGTATCAACATCCAATCCAACACAGCTGAAACTACAGTAAGACCACCACATGCTAGGTAATGCTAGTATCAACATCCAATCCAACACAGCTGAAACTATAGTAAGACCACCACATGCTAGGTAATGCTAGTATCAACATCCAATCCAACACAGCTGAAACTACAGTAAGACCACCACATGCTAGGTAATGCTAATATTAACAGCCCATCCAACACAGCTGAAATTATAGCTAGCCTTGATTAGTAATCACAGCGTCAGCTTCCCCATTAAGGTCCAATGTGATTACTTGAAATCTGAGGAAGAAAGTCAGGTTTAAGAAGTAGTATGACATTTTAAATGATGCCGTACATCTATGAATATATGCTTAATGATAAAAAGATCCAGTAATGTCGACTGCTGAACAGCGCATATAGTGGCCAACAGCATTTGGGCCAGCATGATGGTGGTAGATATGACCCACTCTCACTAAAACTACTGTAGCAGAGTGAGTCTCATCAGGGTATAAGATGCCTGCATACTCACTATGTACAGGCATACATGATAACATGCGTAAATGTATTACTAGCAGAAGATTAATAAGAATGAACAACAGTAGCTGGAGATGGACCGACAGGGAGAACTAACTATGTAAAGATGGACCGACAGGGAGGACTAACTATGTAAAGATGGAAATGTAAAGATGGACCGACAGGGAGGACTAACTATGTAAAGATGGACCGACAGGGAGGACTAACTATGTAAAGATGGACCGACAGGGAGGACTAACTATGTAAAGATGGACCGACAGGGAGGACTAACTATGTAAAGATGGACCGACAGGGAGGACTAACTATGTAAAGAAAGATGGACTATGTAAAGGACCGACAGGGAGGACTAACTATGTAAAGATGGACCGACAGGGAGGACTAACTATGTAAAGATGGACCGACAGGGAGGACTAACTATGTAAAGATGGACCGACAGGGAGGACTAACTATGTAAAATACAGAACAGGATTAGAACATGGCTAATACATCAGAGCCTAAACCTACTGTTGTAGATAAGGATGAAGTAAATATTAGAGTGACACAAATTATACCATAAAATGGAACTAATAATGTGACTCATGCAACAGTATCAAATTAATATTTGTCAGTATCAAATTGTATTTGTCACATGTGCGGAATACAACAGGTGTAGATCTTACAGGGAAATGCTTACTTACAAGCCCCTTAACCAACTATGCTTTCAGAAGTTACAAAAAAATAAGTGTTAAGTAAAAAAGTAGTAACAAAAGTAACAAATAATTAAACAGCAGCAGTAAAATAACATTAGAGAGGTTATATAAAGGGAAAGGGGGAGACCTAGTCAGTTGTACAACTGAAGGCATTCAACTGAAATGTGTCTTCTGCATTTAACCCAACCCCTCTACAGGGGGTATCGTACAGTCAATTTGGGGGCACCGGGTAGTTGAGGTAATATGTACATGTAGGTAGAGTTAAAGTGACTATGCACAGATAATAAACAGAGTGTTGCAGCAGAGTCTTGGTCGCCCTTTGATTAGCTGTTCAGGAGTCTTGGCTTGGGGGTAGAAGCTGTTCAGAAGCCTTTTGGACCCAGACTTGGTGGTCCGGAACCTCTTGCCATGTGGTAGCAAAGAGAACAGCCTATGACTGGGGTGGCTGGAGTCTGACCATTTTTATGGCCTTCCTCTGACACCGTCAGGTTAGAGGTCCTGGATGTCAGGAAGCTTGGCCCCAGTGATGTACTGGGCCATACGGGCCTTTTGGTCAGAGGACGAGCAGTTGCCATAACAGTCGGTGATGCAACCAGTCAGTCAGTATGCACTAATGCAGCTTTTCTTAAAGTTGGGTCACGGACCTGTTAATGGTGGGTCGCGAAGTGTCAGTGTAAATACGTCATTATTTCATGAATTACTGGAATTGATTTGTCCAAGTGCATCTGCGCTCTCTGTTCAGTGCGCGTTCTGCTTAAGCAGCGTCTCTGCTCAGTTTGGCAGCTGCACCAGTGTGAGAGAGAGATGCCTGTGTGCATCGGAGTTGTGTACCTGATCTCTTTTTCTGCTGTTTTCTTGAAGATCACTCGGCTACACATGACGCAGCGCTGTCGTTCAGATTGTTGGCATTTTATAACAGGTGATGATAAGCAGTAATACGGGAGTACTAACTAACTCTCATAGTAGTAGATGTGAGTTTCTCTTTCAATCCCCTGGCCTTGTACACAGCTAATAGCTAACATTCGCCAAAACAAGATAGCTACTGATACTGCAACCCTAAGTAACAGTACAGACGAAGATGAAAAATGATCAGGCCTACTTTACATCTTACCGTATACATTATTGGTGAAAACTAGTCTAGGTTGGAACTGTTGCTAAATACAACAATAATTGTTATTCTTAACTGGAATTAACTGATTGAAGCAAGATACTTTTTGAGGCAAACACACTCAGTTCAGGGTTGCTCATCTACAGTAGGAAGCGGTCTCCTGCCTGACTGAGAAAGCAGTAGATGTTCTGGTCCAGTTTGGCACCACATCCCTATGTGAGTCAGGGTTCTCAACTCTGACACTTATAAAACATGTACAGAAACAGTCTCAAGGCTGAGCTTGACCTCAGTGTTGCACTGTCAAAAACAGAGCCCAGAATAGACCTGCTCTCAATAGGACTGTGTGGGGGTTTTCTGGTCTACAGATGTGATCAATCCTTTTATTCCAATTCAGAATTAAAATGATTTATATTATTTTAACAGCAACAGTTCCAACCTAGACAGATATGTGTTTTCAATGGGGGAAAATAAACATTAATAGATATTTAATGTCATTGTTATTGTCTATATTGCATTTGTTTTAGGCATAAGGGCAATGAAATGTACTGATATTTATGTATAGTTGCATATTTTCCTAAGTTTGGGTCCCAGGAAAACACAGAATGTTGCATTCGGGTCCCAGGCTGAAAAGGTTTAAGAACCCCTGCACTAATGAGCTAGCAGACGCTCTGAGCAAATCAGAGTAGAAGTGCAGCAAAAGTGTAATTATACAAATGCACTAGTCCAGACCCACTAGTCCAGACTGTATAGCAACACATAGCCTGTATGCTAGTCTAGCACAGGCTTCTTCCTCCTTGTATGGATGAAGGACTATTCTCTATGATGGTTCACGGAGCGCACTGACTCTGGGAACAAACAAGTAGGCTATATGATTGACTACTCCTGAGGCTAATTCTACTTAGCTAATTCTACATGTCGCCGGCTATTAACTGAAAACAGAGCAGCAACATGGTTGATCCTCACAATCAATCACATCACCACAGCAACCAAACATTGCAACATGAGCATATTGAACGATGCGGGTGAGTTTCAAACACAGCTAGCGAGCATTCACAAAGAAAACATTATATCAGAAATCAGTAGCATAGCGAGAAACAGCTAGTTACAGCAGCAGAGTCAATGGAGGACAAGAAGCCAGCGCTTAGTAGCAGCAAGCGGCAGAAGGATGTAAGAGCAGACCAGGTCAATAAGGAAGTCGTGAATGATACTAGCCTCTAATTGGTTCCATTCTCAGTTGAGGCGGGCACTCGGGTTTCCTTTCTGAACTTGCTCCGCTTAATAAATAGCCCACTTTTCTTGTGCTTATCTGTTGTTGATCTTTTCTATGGGATTTAGCCAATTCCAGATTTTTTATAATAGATGAAGTATTGGTTTGTTTTAGTGACACAAAATGAATAATATTGATAAGAGCTTTTAAATAATTTTAGCTCTGGAGTTTCTCCTGATTTGTTTTAATACGTTTTACTTTGTATTGGTGTCTGATATTATTGGGCATTTTATATTTTATATTATGTTATACCATATTGTTCAGTGTCAATATTGCTTGTTTTATTATCAAATTATGAACTATTACCTATTTTAGATACATTACATTTTGCAGCTTTTTTACATTGAATACAGTGCAAGTATCATGTTGTTAATAAACTCAGTTTAAGATAATAAATAGACAACAAATAAATCAATTATGTTTCTTGTATTTCTGTCTATTGTACACATGATGGCGCCATAGAGCAATATAATACATGAGTGGCTAGCCTATAGGCCAGCCAGGGATACTACATTACTGTCAAGAGATAAACTGTAATAGATCAACAATCAGCACTGTTCATCAACAAACACACACACGAACATGCACGCACACACACACGTAAACACACACTGAGTAGAACATGCCAGAGTCTTTCCTGGTAGTTCAGATGTTGTATGGGTGTGTGTTTATACGTGTGTGTGTGTGTGTATGTGTGTGTGTGGGGTATGGGCATGTTTCACCCTAGACTACTGCAGGAGTACTCTAATGTAAGTGGTCCAACAGATTTCCTAAGTGGTAAAGGTCTGGATGGACTATTTCTACATTGATCTCATTTTCTTTGATTCTTTGGGAATGGTTCATACTGGTGTCTGGAGCTCTACCCCTCTGCCCTATCAGACGCTCAGAAGTCCATCCAGCTCACCCCTGATTGGCCAAAGGGATACTTCTTCAAGGGAGTGCACTGATGGGGTTGAAGGTCAGTGTCTGAGCTTTCTACTGTGAAAGTGGAAATTGCTGATTGTGTGTGTGTGTGTGTGTGTGTCGGTCTGTCTTCTCCCTCTCTCCACTCCTTCTATCTCCCCATCCTTTCCTCCCTTCACTCTCTCACCTCATATCCTCCACCTCCCCTCAGTTTTCCTTAAATGGCCTTCTGAATAGGAATGGACCAGGGTTTGAGGCTGCGTGTTGCTACTGATGTCCACCTGACAGCACTGTCGAGACCACAATGGTGAGTTAGACGTCTCTGCACGATACACAGAGTCAAGAGCCTTCAGTGTAGAGCTTCAGTTTAGAGCTTTAAATAGTATCACCATCGTTCAACACAGAGAGAAAAGTACAACGATTCAACTCCTTTCTGGCAGCAAAGGAAAAACAAGATTTGTTATTGGTTCCATTGTACTTTTGGGACTATGCTATTTGTTCTATTGTATGTATTTGGACTGCACCTGCGGTTTGTCGCACCAGGCTGGTGATCAGGTACCCAGACCACAAGATCCAGAGAACCCCACCTTCTCCTCAGAGGACCAACCCTATAGGCCTCAACACCTTCTCAGCTTCCCAGTACGCATCCACAGGGTAAAGACATCCGTCTGTCATTCAACAAATCATTATGAGTTATTCTAAAGTGTTACCAATCAACTCATATAAACTTTTGTAATGTACAAAGTGATGGAAGGAGGAAGCAGGAGCTCAGGTGCAGGTGTTTGTGTTTTCATACTGTTTGTGTCTCTCTCTCCCAGGACCAGGAGGATGTCTCCCATCAATGGTGACGAGTGTTTCTTCAAATCAAATCAAATCAAATCAAATTTTATTTGTCACATACACATGGTTAGCAGATGTTAATGCGAGTGTAGCGAAATGCTTGTGCTTCTAGTTCCGACAATGCAGTAATAACGAGCAAGTAATCTAACTAACAATTCCAAAAAAAACTACTGTCATACACAGTGTAAGGGGATAAAGAATATGTACATAAGGATATATGAATGAGTGATGGTACAGAGCAGCATAGGCAAGATACAGTAGATGATATCGAGTACAGTATATACATATGAGATAAGTATGTAAACCAAGTGGCATAGTTAAAGTGGCTAGTGATACATGTATTACATAAGGATGCAGTCGATGATATAGAGTACAGTATCAACGTATGCATATGAGATGAACAATGTAGGGTAAGTAACATTATATAAGGTAGCATTGTTTAAAGTGGCTAGTGATATATTTACATCATTTCCCATCGATTCCCATGATTAAAGTGGCTGGAGTAGAGTCAGTGTCATTGACAGTGTGTTGGCAGTAGCCACTCAATGTTAGTGGTGGCTGTTTAACAGTCTGATGGCCTTGAGATAGAAGCTGTTTTTCAGTCTCTCGGTCCCAGCTTTGATGCACCTGTACTGACCTCGCCTTCTGGATGGCAGCGGGGTGAACAGGCAGTGGCTCGGGTGGTTGATGTCCTTGATGATCTTTATGGCCTTCCTGTAGCATCGGGTGGTGTAGGTGTCCTGGAGGGCAGGTAGTTTGCCCCCGGTGATGCGTTGTGCAGACCTCACTACCCTCTGGAGAGCCTTACGGTTGAGGGCGGTGCAGTTGCCATACCAGGCGGTGATACAGCCCGCCAGGATGCTCTCGATTGTGCATCTGTAGAAGTTTGTGAGTGCTTTTGGTGACAAGCCGAATTTCTTCAGCCTCCTGAGGTTGAAGAGGCGCTGCTGCGCCTTCCTCACGATGCTGTCTGTGTGAGTGGACCAATTCAGTTTGTCTGTGATGTGTATGCCGAGGAACTTAAAACTTGCTACCCTCTCCACTACTGTTCCATCGATGTGGATGGGGGTGTTCCCTCTGCTGTTTCCTGAAGTCCACAATCATCTCCTTAGTTTTGTTGACGTTGAGTGTGAGGTTATTTTCCTGACACCACACTCCGAGGGCCCTCACCTCCTCCCTGTAGGCCGTCTCGTCGTTGTTGGTAATCAAGCCTACCACTGTTGTGTCGTCCGCAAACTTGATGATTGAGTTGGAGGCGTGCATGGCCACGCAGTCGTGGGTGAACAGGGAGTACAGGAGAGGGCTCAGAACGCACCCTTGTGGGGCCCCAGTGTTGAGGATCAGCGGGGAGGAGATGTTGTTGCCTACCCTCACCACCTGGGGGCGGCCCGTCAGGAAGTCCAGTACCCAGTTGCACAGGGCGGGGTCGAGACCCAGGGTCTCGAGCTTGATGACGAGCTTGGAGGGTACTATGGTGTTGAATGCCGAGCTGTAGTCGATGAACAGCATTCTCACATAGGTATTCCTCTTGTCCAGATGGGTTAGGGCAGTGTGCAGTGTGGTTGAGATTGCATCGTCTGTGGACCTATTTGGGCGGTAAGCAAATTGGAGTGGGTCAAGGGTGTCAGGTAGGGTGGAGGTGATATGGTCCTTGACTAGTCTCTCAAAGCACTTCATGATGACGGATGTGAGTGCTACGGGGCGGTAGTCGTTTAGCTCAGTTACCTTAGCTTTCTTGGGAACAGGAACAATGGTTCAAACACAAGCCTGACCAGAGAGGGAGAGACAGGAAACCCTGACAACCCTTACAACCCTGAACACCACGTACCGTCCGGATATGACAGAGTAAGGAAGAAGAGAAGGAATAACAGAATAATGAATATGAAGATTGAGGAAGAGGAGGAGGGACCGTGTAGCTACCTGAAAAGGGAACAGGAAACTTGGCGAGAATGGGGCTGTTGGGAGGGTGTCACCGCTTTTGTAGTCCTCTGACACACAGCACAGACAGCACACTGGACACACAGTAGGAGTAAGTGTCAATCAAAGTGAAGAGGAGTGGTCCTCTGATTTCCTTCCTCCGCCCCCTCGGCCTGAGCTGTGAAACATGTTGGTTATTGATGTTAGATGATGAGATGATGTCATCATTAGAATCTTGAGGGGGTTGTTGCCCAGGCCAACGCCTCTACAACAACCATGTTGTAGACACTAAAGGGGGTCAGGGCAGGGTCTTTGATGTAGCTGAGTGTACATTAAATGTTTACATTAAATGGGTTAGTAGAATGGGTTGGGTTAGTAGAATAGAAGGACATCATGGAACTGACCAAATGTAAATGGAACTTTGACCTGTTCCATGTAGAACTCAGAGGGACAAGGCAACACATTCTAAGATATTATAAACATTCCATATAGAACAGTCAACATATTGTTAACATGGTTCTGTATTTAAATGAAAGTGGAAATGGGGGACATTTTGTCCATTATAGAAATGTAGGACCCATTTTAATACAGTAACTTCCCTTTTCTGATGTGCTGGTCTGGTCGTCATGCATGTTAATGTCTTAAAGAGGAAGGAAAGGACAGTTGTGTCTCAGCTACTTTAAATATGTATCAACCACAGAACTGACACTTAGTAACAGTTCCCACACACTACCAGTAAGTTGACTCACTGTACAAGACCTCTCCCCTTCACTTCACTCTGTAAGTCCTCTTGACAATATCTGGAAAAATAATTGTTTGGTTATTTGTTTTTAGTCATAAGTCATATACTTGAGGGTAATGTATCATTTTACTTGTTGTTATGAGCTGTGTTTTGGTTGTTACATCAGGGTCAGTATTCATAAAGTGTCTCAGTGTAGGAGTGTTGATCTACATAGTGATGAGATGATTAACCAGGGTAAAATAGACAAGCAAACAAACATTGTAACATTGTGTGTGTCTTCTGTTTAGACTCTCAGATTGGTGATAGGAGCTATAATTGAACCTGGTGGTCAGTCTTTAGGCTGCTGTACAGCTTGACGGACCGTAGAGGATTGAATATTTATCCTCCTGTATTTGGGGTTCTGAGAATAAAACGGCTTCAGAACATTCAGAAATATGTGTTTACAGTAATACAGACCTGTTCAATACGCTATTGATGTTGTTGTTCATAATGATGATGATGACTTTATTGTATCCATTAGGAAATTATTTTTGCATCATACATCATGTCATCTTAAATAGACAGATGCAGACAGATATGCAACACGTCACACACAGTACACACATAGTGATATAGACTTACAGACAGACAGTATTCACATAGACAACCATTTAGCACAATACAACACAACACAATATGAGCCTGGTTCATTTTCAGTAATGAGGCCCTGGACCCCATTTACAGTTTCTACTTCAATGTATCAGGTGGAGTTATTTACCAGCTATAGAGTGAGTTGTTGTTTATGTTTCTAAGACTGCAGGGTGGGAGGTGCAACAATGGTCATGAGAACAGCAGGAAGTGTGTTGGTGGTCTTTCTCTGGTCTGTAGCAGGTACGGTCTCATTCTTAACTTTAAGTTGCCCTGTTTATCAAACTACAGATATTTCTAAAAGCATAACCATTTTTATATTCTACTGACGACACATTTTTTATGTCTCCACTCCATTTTAAACAGTTGTCTTTCTCACCTCACTGAGTGAAGCTTATCTGTGGTTTCCATTCACACTCAACCAAAGAATATCTATGTCTCAACTCAGCAACTATGGAACAAAGTGTTAGTGTGAGTCAAAAGACCTTGAACTTAATGTAACGTACTTGTGATGTCTGTGTTTCAGTGGTACTGGGTCAGAATGGCTGGAGTGTTACATACACCACTCAGAGTATCTGTACCTTGAAGGGGTCAACAGTGGATCTGTCCTGCTTTATCAGATATCCCAGTTGGCCTAAAGTCAAAACAACCTTCTGGTTCACCAAAATGTATGATGTGGAGAATTATGTAAATCTGAAAGATGACCCAGTCTACCAAGGTCGTGTGACGTACCGTAGTGATAAGACGAATGGCCACACCCTGAGAATCACAGACCTGAGAGAAAGTGACTCAGCTGAGTACAAATTCAGATTTGTAACAGATCAGACTGGAGGGAAATATACTGGTGATCCTGGAGTCACTCTGTCTGTTACAGGTACAGTGATATTATATATAGTGTTGATCTGTTTAATCACTCTGTCTGTTACAGGTACAGTGATATTATATATAGTGTTGGTCTGTTTAATCACTGTCTGTTACAGGTACAGTGATATTATATATAGTGTTGGTCTGTTTAATCACTGTTGGTTACAGGTACAGTGATATTATATATAGTGTTGGTCTGTTTAATCACTCTGTCTGTTACAGGTACAGTGATATTATATATAGTGTTGATCTGTTTAATCACTCTGTCTGTTACAGGTACAGATCTGTACAGTGATATTATATATAGTGTTGATCTGTTTAATCACTGTCTGTTACAGGTACAGTGATATTATATATAGTGTTGTCTGTTTAATCACTGTCTGTTACAGGTACAGTGATATTATATATAGTGTTGATCTGTTTAATCACTCTGTCTGTTACAGGTACAGTGATATTATATATAGTGTTGATCTGTTTAATCACTGTCTGTTACAGGTACAGTGATATTATATATAGTGTTGGTCTGTTTAATCACTGTCTGTTACAGGTACAGTGATATTATATATAGTGTTGATCTGTTTAATCACTGTCTGTTACAGGTACAGTGATATTATATATAGTGTTGTCTGTTTAATCACTGTCTGTTACAGGTACAGTGATATTATATATAGTGTTGATCTGTTTAATCACTCTGTCTGTTACAGGTACAGTGATATTATATATAGTGTTGATCTGTTTAATCACTGTCTGTTACAGGTACAGTGATATTATATATAGTGTTGATCTGTTTAATCACTGTCTGTCTGTTACAGGTACAGTGATATTATATATAGTGTTGATCTGTTTAATCACTGTCTGTTACAGGTACAGTGATATTATATATAGTGTTGGTCTGTTTAATCACTGTCTGTTACAGGTACAGTGATATTATATATAGTGTTGATCTGTTTAATCACTCTGTCTGTTACAGGTACAGTGATATTATATATAGTGTTGATCTGTTTAATCACTGTCTGTTACAGGTACAGTGATATTATATATAGTGTTGATCTGTTTAATCACTCTGTCTGTTACAGGTACAGTGATATTATATATAGTGTTGGTCTGTTTAATCACCCTGTCTGTTACAGGTACAGTGATATTATATATAGTGTTGATCTGTTTAATCACTCTGTCTGTTACAGGTACAGTGATATTATATATAGTGTTGATCTGTTTAATGTTTACAGGTACAGTGATATTATATATAGTGTTGATCTGTTTAATCTGTCTGTTACAGGTACAGTGATATTATATATAGTGTTGGTCTGTTTAATCACTCTGTCTGTTACAGGTACAGTGATATTATATATAGTGTTGATCTGTTTAATCACTGTCTGTTACAGGTACAGTGATATTATATATAGTGTTGATCTGTTTAATCACTGTCTGTTACAGGTACAGTGATATTATATATAGTGTCATCTGTTTAATCACTGTCTGTTACAGGTACAGTGATATTATATATAGTGTTGATCTGTTTAATCACTCTGTCTGTTACAGGTACAGTGATATTATATATAGTGTTGATCTGTTTAATCTGTCTTTAATACAGTGATATTATATATAGTGTTGATCTGTTTAATCTGTTACAGGTACAGTGATATTATATATAGTGTTGATCTGTTTAATCACTGTCTGTTACAGGTACAGTGATATTATATATAGTGTTGGTCTGTTTAATCACTGTCTGTTACAGGTACAGGTTTAACAGTGATAGTGATATATATAGTGTTGATCTGTTTAATCACTCTGTCTGTTACAGGTACAGTGATATTATATATAGTGTTGATCTGTTTAATCTGTCTGTTACAATACAGTGATATTATATATACTGTTTAATCACTCTGTCTGTTACAGGTACAGTGATATTATATATAGTGTTGGTCTGTTTAATCACTGTCTGTTACAGGTACAGTGATATTATATATAGTGTTGATCTGTTTAATCACTCTGTCTGTTACAGGTACAGTGATATTATATATAGTGTTGATCTGTTTAATCACTGTCTGTTACAGGTACAGTGATATTATATATAGTGTTGATCTGTTTAATCACTGTCTGTTACAGGTACAGTGATATTATATATAGTGTTGGTCTGTTTAATCACTGTCTGTTACAGGTACAGTGATATTATATATAGTGTTGATCTGTTTAATCACTCTGTCTGTTACAGGTACAGTGATATTATATATAGTGTTGATCTGTTTAATCACTGTCTGTTACAGGTACAGTGATATTATATATAGTGTTGGTCTGTTTAATCACTGTCTGTTACAGGTACAGTGATATTATATATAGTGTTGATCTGTTTAATCACTGTTTAATCAGTGTTGTCTGTTTAATCACTGTCTGTTACAGGTACAGTGATATTATATATAGTGTTGTCTGTTTAATCACTGTCTGTTACAGGTACAGTGATATTATATATAGTGTTGATCTGTTTAATCACTCTGTCTGTTACAGGTACAGTGATATTATATATAGTGTTGATCTGTTTAATCACTGTCTGTTGTTACAGGTTTAACAGTCTGTTACAGGTACAGTGATATATATAGTGTTGATCTGTTTAATCACTGTCTGTTACAGGTACAGTGATATTATATATAGTGTTGGTCTGTTTAATCACTGTCTGTTACAGGTACAGTGATATTATATATAGTGTTGGTCTGTTTAATCACTGTCTGTTACAGGTACAGTGATATTATATATAGTGTTGATCTGTTTAATCACTCTGTCTGTTACAGGTACAGTGATATTATATATAGTGTTGATCTGTTAATCACTGTCTGTTACAGGTACAGTGATATTATATATAGTGTTGATCTGTTTAATCACTCTGTCTGTTACAGGTACAGTGATATTATATATAGTGTTGATCTGTTTAATCACTCTGTCTGTTACAGGTACAGTGATATTATATATAGTGTTGATCTGTTTAATCACTCTGTCTGTTACAGGTACAGTGATATTATATATAGTGTTGATCTGTTTAATCACTCTGTCTGTTACAGGTACAGTGATATTATATATAGTGTTGATCTGTTTAATCACTGTTGGTTACAGGTACAGTGATATTATATATAGTGTTGGTCTGTTTAATCACCCTGTCTGTTACAGGTACAGTGATATTATATATAGTGTTGGTCTGTTTAATCACTGTTGGTTACAGTGATATTATATATAGTGTTGGTCTGTTTAATCACTCTGTCTGTTACAGGTACAGTGATATTATATATAGTGTTGATCTGTTTAATCACTCTGTCTGTTACAGGTACAGTGATATTATATATAGTGTTGGTCTGTTTAATCACTGTCTGTTACAGGTACAGTGATATTATATATAGTGTTGGTCTGTTTAATCACGTTGGTTACAGGTACAGTGATATTATATATAGTGTTGGTCTGTTTAATCACTGTCTGGTTACAGGTACAGTGATATTATATATAGTGTTGATCTGTTTAATCACTCTGTCTGTTACAGGTACAGTGATATTATATATAGTGTTGATCTGTTTAATCACTCTGTCTGTTACAGGTACAGTGATATTATATATAGTGTTGATCTGTTTAATCACTCTGTCTGTTACAGGTACAGTGATATTATATATAGTGTTGGTCTGTTTAATCACTCTGTCTGGTTACAGGTACAGTGATATTATATATAGTGTTGATCTGTTTAATCACTCTGTCTGTTACAGGTACAGTGATATTATATATAGTGTTGATCTGTTTAATCACTCTGTCTGTTACAGGTACAGTGATATTATATATAGTGTTGATCTGTTTAATCACTCTGTCTGTTACAGGTACAGTGATATTATATATAGTGTTGATCTGTTTAAGTGGTTCTGGAAAAATTGTCTTGATTGTACAGAAATAATATAATTAATATGAATGTTGGTATAATAGGAATGTCTGAATTGACGATTTGAGAACGTCCACTCCTGCCTCATTTGAACTAGACAACAGGTCATTGATGGTTTTAATGTTGTTATCTACTCCAGACCTGCAGGTGAAGGTGACCACTACATGGTGGTCAACGACACTGACCTGTAGCACCACCTGTACTCTGACTGGTAACCCCACCTACATCTGGTACAGGAACAGTAAGATTGCGCAAAAGGACCCCTCCCCCTCATACTCATTGTACTTAAAAACTGAAGACAGCTTCTACTGTGCTGTAAAAGACATCAATTCTCCTGCAGTGTGTGAGTGTGACTAATACACTTTTTAAAGTCTGTCAAAATCATCCAATACATCATTGGTCAGTGTTGATGTTTAGTGAAACAGACATGAGATAGAGCTACTATTCCATTTAGATTAATGGTTGTTGATGTTTAGTGAAACAGACATGAGATAGAGCTACTATTCCATTTAGATTAATGGTGGTTGATGTTTAGTGAAACAGACATGAGATAGAGCTACTATTCCATTTAGATTAATGGTGGTTGATGTTTAGTGAAACAGACATGAGATAGAGCTACTATTCCATTTAGATTAATGGTGGTTGATGTTTAGTGAAACAGACATGAGGTAGAGCTACTATTCCATTTAGATTAATGGGGGTTGATGTTTAGTGAAACAGACATGAGATAGAGCTACTATTCCATTTAGATTAATGGTGGTTGATGTTTAGTGAAAAACAGACATGAGATAGAGCTACTATTCCATTTAGATTAATGGTGGTTGATGTTTTGAAACAGACATGAGATAGAGCTACTATTCCATTTAGATTAATGGTGGTTGATGTTTAGTGAAACAGACATGAGATAGAGCTACTATTCCATTTAGATTAATGGTGGTTGATGTTTAGTGAAACAGACATGAGATAGAGCTACTATTCCATTTAGATTAATGGTTGTTGATGTTTAGTGAAACAGACATGAGATAGAGCTACTATTCCATTTAGATTAATGGTGGTTGATGTTTAGTGAAACAGACATGAGATAGAGCTACTATTCCATTTAGATTAATGGTGGTTGATGTTTAGTGAAACAGACATGAGATAGAGCTACTATTCCATTTAGATTAATGGTGGTTGATGTTTAGTGAAACAGACATGAGATAGAGCTACTATTCCTATTCCATTCCATTTAGATTAATGGTGGTTGATGTTTAGTGAAACAGACATGAGATAGAGCTACTATTCCATTTAGATTAATGGTGGTTGATGTTTAGTGAAACAGACATGAGATAGAGCTACTATTCCATTTAGATTAATGGTGGTTGATGTTTAGTGAAACAGACATGAGATAGAGCTACTATTCCATTTAGATTAATGGTGGTTGATGTTTAGTGAAACAGACATGAGATAGAGCTACTATTCCATTTAGATTAATGGTGGTTGATGTTTAGTGAAACAGACATGAGTTTAGTGAAACAGACATGAGATAGAGCTACTATTCCATTTAGATTAATGGTGGTTGATGTTTAGTGAAACAGACATGAGATAGAGCTACTATTCCATTTAGATTAATGGTGATAGAGCTACTATTCCATTTGATGTTTAGTGAAACAGACATGAGGTAGAGCTACTATTTAATATAGATTAATGGTTGTTGATTTTACAGTTCTAAATACTGACACCATTTGAAAAATGCACTTGTGTTTCAGCTGTTGAGGGTCACAGTTATTTCCACGTGACTTACACCCATCAGAGGATCTGTACCTTGAATGGGTCATCAGTGGACATATCCTGCTCTTATACATTTCCCAGTGGTCATACAGTCTCTGAAACAATCTGGTATACAAAAGGAAAACTTAATGAGGCGTCTCAAATCCTGAGCCCGGGGTATGGAGGTCGTGTGGAGTACCTTGGAAATATGCAGAGTGACTCCACCCTAAGAATCACAGACCTGAGAGAGGAGGACTCAGCTGAGTATAAGATTAGATTCAGAACAGATCAGACAACCTGGGAGCCCACCTTCCCTGGAACAACTCTGACTGTCACAGGTAACACTACAGGTCACATCCTATCAATACTGGAAACGATTACTTTATGATGAACTCAGTGTTTTAATCCTCTTTCATTTAGGTCTGCAGGTGAAGGTGACTCCTGCCACTGTGACAGAGGGACAGAAGGTGACACTGACCTGTAGCACCACCTGTACTCTGGGTAACAACCCCACATACGTTTGGTACAAGAATGGACATGTAACCAACCAATCTACCAGTCTGTTCCTAAACCCAGTCAGCAGTGAGGATGCAGGCAGATACTCCTGTGCTGTAGAAGGACATGAGGATCTCCCTCTGCTGAAGAGACTCTCACTGTCACATGTGAGGATGTGTGATCCATCTCCAGTTGTATTCTTTTAGTAACATCTTCTCTCATCTATTATATCCATTATTTCAATCTTTGTCCAAGTTCCATGATTGTACTCATCTCATTACTGTAGTAACTACAAGTACTTCACAAACACTGTATTGTTACATTAATGTCTAAGTTCCACATATTTATATTAATATTTAATTTATTTTAATCATAAATCCAAGTTCCATGATGCTCCTCATATAAAGCTCTATGTATGAACAATGTGTTACATATTGTCCACCAGACGGCCCAAAGAACACCTCAGTGTCAGTCAGTCCCTCTGGTGAAATAGTGGAGGGCAGTTCAGTGACTCTGACCTGCAGCAGTGATGCCAACCCACCTGTGGACAAATACACCTGGTACAAGAAGAACGTAACCTCACCAAAAGCATCAGGACAGAGGTACAGCATCACTGACATCATCTCTGAGGACAGAGGAGAATATTACTGTGAGGCCCAGAATAGAAGAGGATCTATGAACTCTACAGCTCTGATGATCATTGTAGCAGGTAAAGTTACATCTTCAATACTTCAACACAGAACTACATGTTTCAATCTAATCTTAATCATTATACTCTGACTAATTACACATTAGTTTACACTGGGTTATAAGAACCCTTAACAAGTATTGTATTACTGTCCTGTATTATAGTTCATTTGTAGTTTATTATATAATGCCATGTACTCAAATCATCCATGTTGTATCATAGGGAAACCAACCTCCTTTGTGACTGCAGCTGTAGGAAGCATAGTGGTTGTTCTGGTTCTCATCCTCTGTCTCTCTGGTTTCATGTGGTTCAGGTGAGTGAAGTGAAAACACATTTTTCAGTTTTATTATTTAGCTTAGTAACATTGATTGATTCATTCATTCATGTGTAAAACAGGAAGAAGGCCTCCAAATCCACCTCTGACACAAGAGACACATCAGAGAATGTACAGGTGAGTCTGTTGGAAACAGAAGGTGACTGTGTATTGCTTTGTGGAGCACCTCTACTCCTTATGTTGTCTGTCCTCTCTTTCTCCATCAGGGAGACTCTAGTCCAGTGTATGACAACATCTCAGGCATGGCCATGACCTCTACTGCAGCACAGACAGAGTCCACAGACAACCAGGATTATGTTCACTATGCCAGCGTCCACTTCTCTGGCTCCAAAAACCAGGAAGTGCCTCTGTACTCCACCGTCCAGCTGCCTCAGCCCCAGATTCAGGACGAGGATGTCCAGTATGCTGCTGTGAAATTCAGCCGGCCCCAGTGCTGCCACCCGGTGAATATTTTCTGCCATTACAACAGAGTCAATACTAGAACACTGAACTCACAGACATCATCAAGGGCATTCATATGCTGCTGTTTATTGGAAGAGTAGACAATGTCATCAATAAGCAAAACAGTTGACCCCCTAGTGACAACTCATTGTTCCCTGAGATCTCCCTCCATCAATAGCTGAAGCACAGGGGGATGGTGGCACCTTAATTGGGGAGGATGGGCTTGTGGTAATTGCCGGAGCAGAATAAGTGGAATGGTATAAAATACATAAAACACATGGTTTCCTTTCTATTTGCCTCGTTCCAGCCATTATTATGACCCGTTCTCACCTCAGCAACCTCCTTCAGGACAAAGTGCATTTCCTTGAACTCATGATATGGTGGAACAATGGACATTTGTTGCACTCAGGGTTGTGGTCAATTCCATTTCAATTTAGGAAAATTCCAATTCCAATTGTTCCTCATTGAAAAGCATTGAGAAAATATGACATTTCAGTTTACTTCCTGAATTGAAATGTGTTTTAGTTGTGTCTTTAGACTAAACTTTAGCAAAAGACAATCTGCACAAGACTATACAGCTGCACTCTTATTTGATTTGATGTATGACATTAACTTGGCGTTGATATCGAGACTGTCAAGTATGATATTATAACGCTTTTTAATCACTTATCTAAATGTGTTTCTTACTTTTTGTCAAATGTGATGAGTGGCCAGTGTTTGTTTATCCATGAGAAAAGGTTAATAAATGCTTTCACCCTCCATTGGTTCTCACGCTCTTCCATTTTGTCAAACAGTGAATGTGGCCTCCTATAAGTCACTGATATTTTAACAAAGTAAAACAATGACAGAGGTAATGCCTATAGGGTTTATTTTAAAATAAGTTGAACAAAGAAGAAATGTCAGTTTGTTGACATGAGAGTATTATGATGATAGAACATATATAATTAATATCATGCAAATGAGCAAGCATTTCAGTTCTAGCATGATGACACTGGTCCTCTTCTATACACCTGTGAAATGATCTTTCCGTACGGTGTACATTTTAGGACATCCCGACTCCTTATGACAAAAGTCGACTATGGGTCTCCATCCAATGGTTTCACTTTCGTTTGCATTACAAGCAAAAGCACAACTACACAAACTGACATTATTAACTAAATGTATTATATCATCTAAAAATACATTCTGTGATTTAAAAAAACACACGGCCACTTCGCCATCTGTTTTGGTAAAGAGCTGAGAATTCTGGCTGGAGAAATGTAACCACTCTGGAATTCTATCCATGAGATCGAAATGATTGTTTTAACCCTGTTTTAAAGGGTTCTGATGGAGTTGTACCGTTGAAATAAGCTTCTAAGCATTTAAGTTATATTCTTCAAGAAAAAATGGCCATACAACATTCATTTAAAAATCTGAAAATGGATGTACCGATCACAGACTGTAGCTTTAAGCTGACTTAGACAAATGCCTATTGTTGTATACAATTCACTATCGCTGTACCCCTTGGTAGCACACAGGACATAAGAAAAAATAGTTTGTTGATTTGAGTACATGATGTAACATCAACATAAATCAGCATTATGCAAATGAGAATGCTTTCCAATTCTGACATGATGTCACTGATCCTCTTCAATAGACATGAAATTATCTTCTCTACGGTGTACATTTTAGGACATCCCTAAAACAAAGTCTACTATGTAATTTCATGGGACTCCTTCCAATGTGTTTATGATAAGATCATGGGTATTGTGTTTGCTGTTAATGTGACACACACACACACACACACACACACACACACACACACACGCAAGTAATGTCATGGTATTGTGGTATTGTGAATTCTATATTGCAAATGTGAAATATTAGATTAATGATGTAATAATGTATTATATGATGTATTGATTTATTGATGATTTTATTTTATTTTACCTTTATTTAACCAGGTCGGCTAGTTGAGAACAAGTTCTCATTTACAACTGCGACCTGGCCAAGATAAAGCAAAGCAGTGCGACACAAACAACAACTCAGAGTTACACATGGAACCAACAAGCGTACAGTCAATAACACAATAGATATAATTGGACATGTGTTTAGTTAAAGTCAGATTATTCAATTGTGTGTTAAAACATGATCAGTAGAGTACAGTATGCCAGTAATACCAAAATGCATTTCTGCTGAAGGATAATGTTCACGTCAATGTATAACATTGTCAAGTATAACTGTTTGTGTGTTAATAATGTACTTTTATATATGTATCTGATTGTGAGATATGCTGTCACAGCGATAATTATTGGCACCCTTGATAAATATTAGTAAAAAATATATAGTATAAAATAAATAGTACAAATACTGCATGCTGCAAAAGATGGGATGTACATTGTACATCTAGTTTCATATATAATACTTGTGCTTGCGATTTTAAGACACATTGATGGTGGGTTGTGTTTAGGAGTAATATTAACATGAGACACAGTGATAGTGGGTTGTGTTTAGGAGTAGTATTAACATGAGACACAGTGATGGTGGGTTGTGTTTAGGAGTAGTATTAACATGAGACACAGTGATGGTGGGTTGTGTTTAGGAGTAATATTAACATGAGACACAGTGATAGTGGGTTGTGTTTAGGAGTAGTATTAACATGAGACACAGTGATGGTGGGTTGTGTTTAGGAGTAGTATTAACATGAGACACAGTGATGGTGGGTTGTGTTTAGGAGTAGTATTAACATGAGACACAGTGATAGTGGGTTGTGTTTAGGAGTAGTATTAACATGAGACAGTGATGGTGGGTTGTGGTTAGGAGTAGTATTAACATGAGACACAGTGATGGTGGGTTGTGTTTAGGAGTAGTATTAACATGAGACACAGTGATGGTGGGTTGTGGTTAGGAGTAGTATTAACATGAGACACAGTGATGGTGGGTTGTGTTTAGGAGTAGTATTAACATGAGACACAGTGATGGTGGGTTGTGTTTAGGAGTAGTATTAACATGAGACACAGTGATGGTGGGTTGTGTTTAGGAGTAGTATTAACATGAGACACAGTGATGGTGGGTTGTGTTTAGGAGTAGTATTAACATGAGACACAGTGATGGTGGGTTGTGTTTGGGAGTAGTATTAACATGAGACAGTGATGGTGGGTTGTGTTTAGGAGTAGTATTAACATGAGACAGTGATGGTGGGTTGTGTTTAGGAGTAGTATTAACATGAGACACAGTGACGTTGGGGTATCAGGAATCAGTATAAACACATTCGACTATACAGAATATGATTCCCTGTAGCTCCGCTGGTAGAGCAATGTTTTGTATTCCTATTACTGCCCAAATGAATGAGGACATCATATGAAGACTGGAGGCTGCAGTAATGTTGAGATGCCAGTAGGGAGCGCTCTAGTCTAGAACACTGGAACATTCAGTAACACTGATGCAGCTGATGAGGAGTGATGGTGGGTCACATTTCTCCTCTTTAAAAAATGTATGGCCCACTCCTCAAATGAAGAAATGCAACCCTCTTCTGAGAGGCTGTTTATGCATGTTAATGTCTTATCTCCCTGTTTAGAACTCACACTTACAGGAGGATACTTCTTGTTTCTCTGCACTGCCAGTAAGTGTTGTTGGTTCAGATCAGTGGTTCCCAAACTTTGTATAGTCCTGTACCCCTTCAAACATTCAACCTCCAGTTGTGTACCCCGTCTAGCACTCTCAAATATAGTTTTTTGCCATCATTGTAAGCCTGCCACACACACACTATACAATACATTTATTAAACATAAGAATGAGTGTGAGTTTTTGTCACAACCTGGCTCGTGGGAAGTGACAAAGAGCTCTTATAGGACCAGGGCACAAAAATAATATAATATTAGTGAATAATTTTGCTCATTATTTTGCCATCTTACATATAAAACCTTATTTGTTCATTGTGAGTAACTCACCACAGGTTAATGAGAAGGGTGTGCTTGAAAGGATGCACATAACTCTGCAACGTTGGGTTGTATTGGAGAGAGTCTCAGTATTAAATCATTTTCCACACACAGTCTGTGCCTGTATTCAGTTTTCATGCTAGTGATGGCTGAGAATCCACTCTCACATAGGTACAGTTGAAGTCGGAAGTTTACATACACTTAAGTTGGAGTCATTAAACTCGTTTTTCAACCACTCCACAAATTTCTTGTTAACAAACTGTAGTTTTGGCAAGTCGGTTAGGACATCTACTTAGTGCATGACACAAGTAACTTTTCCAACAATTGTTTACAGACAGATTATTTCACTTATAAATAACTGTATCACAATTCCAGTGGGTCAGAAGTTTACATACACTAAGTTGACTGTGCCTTTAAACAGTTTGGAAAATTCCAGAAAAGGATGTCATGGCTTTAGAAGCTTCTGATAGTCTAATTGACATGATTTGAGTCAATTAGAGGTATACCTGTGTATGTATTTCAAGGCCTACCTTCAAACTCAGTGCCTCTGCTTGACATCATGGGAAAATCAAAAGAAATCAGCCAAGACCTCAGAAAACAAATTGGAGCCCGCCACAAGTCTGGTTCATCCTTGGGAGCAATTTGGCCATAATGACCATTGTTATGTTTGGAGGAAAAAGGGGGAGGCTTGCAAGCTGAAGAACACCATTCAAACCGTGAAGCACAGGGGTGGCAGCATCATATTTTGGGGGTGATTTGCTGCAGGAGGGACTAGTGTTCTTCACAATATAAA
Organism: Oncorhynchus tshawytscha; assembly: GCF_018296145.1. Classification (NCBI taxonomy): domain Eukaryota; kingdom Metazoa; phylum Chordata; class Actinopteri; order Salmoniformes; family Salmonidae; genus Oncorhynchus; species Oncorhynchus tshawytscha. Next base: position 170,269 of record NW_024609446.1, read on the forward strand.
TGGCATCATGAGGAGGGAAAATGTGGATATATTGAAGCAACATCAAGACAGTCAGAAAGTTAAAGCTTGATCACAAATGGGTCTTCCAAATGGACATTGACCCCAAGCATACTTCCAAAGTTGTGGCAAAATGGCTTATGGACAACAAAGTCAAGGTTTTGGAGTGGCCATCACAAAGCCCTGACCTCAATCTTATAGAAAATGTGTGGGCAGAACTGAAAAAGCGTGTGCGAGCAAGGAGGACTACAAACCTGACTCAGTTACACCAACTCTGTCAGGAGGAATGGGCCAAAAATCACCCAACTTATTGTGGGAAGCTTGAGGAAGGCTACCCTAAAGGTTTTACCCAAGTTAAACAATTTAAAGGCAATGCTACCAAATACACTCAATTAGTATGTAAACGTCAGACCCACTGGGAATGTGATGAAATAAATAAAAGCTGAAACAAATCATTCTCTCAACTATTATTCTGACATTTCACATTCTTAAATCAAAGTGGTGATCCTAACTGACCTAAGACAGGATATTTTTACTGGGATTAAGTGTCAGGAATTGTTAAAAACTGAGTTTAAATGTATTTGGCTAAGGTGTATGTAAACTTCCGACTTCAACTGTATATATGGACAACAGGCTACATTAGACTATATATTGTTAACAGGCTACATAAACCTACACATGGACAACAGACTACATAAACCTACACATGGACAACAGGCCTATGGTAACAGGCTACATTAGACCATATATGGACAACAGGCGCCGTTAGACTATATATTGTTAACAGGCTACATAAACCTACACATGGACAACAGACTACATAAACCTACACATGGACAACAGGCCTATGGTAACAGGCTACATTAGCCTACATATTCAACACAGAATCACAATGGTGATGATGGTACTGATCCCTCTACTACTACCGGTACTGTACAACGGAGGAGGCTGGTGGGCAGATATATAGAAGGACGGGCTCATTGTAAAGGCTGGAATGGAATAAATGGAACGATATCCCATAGTTCTATTCCAGCCATTACAATGAGCCTCTCCTCCTATGTCTCTGCCCACCATCCTCCTCTATTGTACAGAAGGACCAACAGTGTAACAGAATATGATGGTGGCAAATTCTACTACAACAGTGTGTTTGCTTAATTTGGGCTGCAATCCCGTTATTGGGATGATATGACAACAGCCAGTGAAAGTGCAGAGCGCCAAAATCAAAACAACAGAAATCTCATAATTAAAATTCCTCAAACATACATGTATCTTATACCGTTTTAAAGGAAGTCTTGTTGTTAATCCCACCACAGTGTCCGATTTCAAATAGTCTTTACGGCGAAAGCACCACAAACGATTATGTTAGGTCACCACCAAGCCACAGAAAAACACAGCCATTTTCCCAGCCAAAGAGAGGAGTCACTAAAAGCACAAATTGAGATAAAATGAATCACTAACCTTTGATGATCTTCATCAGATGACACTCATAGGACTTCATGTTACACAATACATGTATGTTTTGTTTGATAAAGTTCATATTTATATAAAAAAAATCGGAGTTTACATTGGCGCATTACATTCACTAGTTCCAAAAACATCCAGTGATTTTGCATAGCCACATCATTTCAACAGAAATACTCATCATAAATGTAGATGATAATACAAGTTATACACATGGAATAACATATATACCTGTACTCTAAAAAAAAATCTTTAATTAACTAGGCAAGTCAGTTAAGAAGAAATTCTTATTTTCAATGACGGCCTAGGAACAGTGGGTTAACTGCCTGTTCAGGGGCAGAACGACAGATTTGTACCTTGTCAGCTCGGGGGTTTGAACTTGCAACCTTCTGTTTACTAGTCCAACGCTCTTACCACTAAGCTACCCTGCCGCCCCGTCCTTAATGCAACCGCTGTGTCAGATTTTTTTTGGTACTTTATGGAAAAAGCAAACCATGCAATAATCTGAGACGGCGCTCAGAACAATCAAGTCAAAATAGCCGCCATGTTGTGGTCAACATAAACCATAAATTACTTGCTAAATATTCCCTTACCTTTGATGATCTCCATCAGAATGCACTCCCAGGAATACCAGGTCCACAATAAATACTTGATTTGTTCGATAATGTCCATTATTTATGCCCCTTTAGCTACTTTTGTTAGCGCGTTTGGTATACATATCCAAATGCTCGCTCTGGTCAGCGTTACGTCGGACAAAGACTTCAAAAAGTTATATTACAGGTCGAAGAAACATTTCAAACTAAGTACAGAATCAATCATTAGGAAGTTTTTATCATTAATCTTCAATAAAGTTCCAACCGGAGTTATCCTTTGTGTCTTGAGGAGTCATGGAACGCAGGTCGCTAATCATGTGAAATGCGCTTGACCAGGAAATGGCTGACTGTCAGCGACACCTGATTCATTCTGCTGTCATTCAGTCCCACAACACAGTAGAAGCCTCGTTCAAATTTCTATAGACGGTTGACATCTAGTGGAAGACCTAGGAAGTGCAACTTCATTAATATCTAAAGGGGATTCCAATGGGAACTGTGTTGAATACATACCAACCTCAGATTTCTCACTTCCGGTTTTGATTTCTCCTCAGGTTTTTGCCTGCCATATGAGATCTGTTATACTCACAGACATCATTCAAAGTTTTCGAAACTTCAGAGTGTTTTCTATCCAATACTAATAATAATATGCATATATTAGCAACTGAAACTGAGGAGCAGGCCATTTACTTTGGGCACCTTATTCATCCAAGCTACTCAATACTGCCCCCCATCCATAAGAAGTTAACTGTAACTTTGTCAAGTAAACAGTTTCGTTTTTCCACTAGTTTATCTAATGTATTTTCAGTTTGTTATGTTGTTATTAACCCAACATTGAGGACATTATTATTAGGATGGTGCAGTAATGTTGAGATACCAGTAGGGCGAGCTCTAGTCTAGAACACTGGAACCGTCAGTATTAATTTGATACAGCTGATGAGGAGTGATGGTCATGGGTTTAAAATGGAATGGGTTCTACTTGAGTGACATCTTGGAAATTTGACCTGTATATACAGAACTCAGAAGGACAAGACAACACATAGGAAATTGTAAACATTCTAAATAGTATAGAGGGCTTTCGGATGCGTCAGAAATCACCTAGCAACCGCATCAAGCCCTCTGTAGTCGACTCATTGTTTAAATGGTTCTCTGTGTAGTCAAAATATCACATTGAAAATTTGAAACATTTAGCTAATTTAAAAACTGTAGTCCCACTCCTTAAAATGAAGGCAAGTAGATATGCAATCTGTTGCACAATTTGTATTGAAATACAGGAACATCCCTTTTTCTGAGATGCTGGTCTAGTCATCATCCATGTTAATGTCTTAAAGAGGAAGGAAAGGACAGTTAAATATGTGTCAACAACAGAATTCACACTAACTGCCAGTATGTTGACTCCCTGTACAATACCTCTCCCTTTCACTTCACTCTAAGTACTCTTAACAATATCTTGAAATATAGTTTCTGGTTTTGTTTTCAGTCAAGTCATATTATTGAGGGTAATGTATCATTTTACTTGTTGTTATGTTATGAGCTGTGTTTTGGTTGTTACATCAGGGCCAGTATTCATAAAGTGTCTCAGTGTAGGAGTGTTGATCTACGTAGGGATGAGATGATTAACCAGGGTAAAAAAGACATGCAAACAAACATTGTAGCACTGCAGTGTGTGTGTGCATGTGGGCCTAAGTGTGTGTCTGCGTGTGACACAGCTGATTTCGCTGAGGGCCCTTTAGGACCAGACTGATATGGAGTAGGGTTGACATCTATACTGTGTAGGATGTGTGTTTTAACTTTGCTTCATCCTTAACAACCAGCTCTCTAGACTTTGATACAAACTCCATCGGCTTATTTGCCTTCCCTACACATGGTCTCTCCTACAGATGGTCTCCGTGTGTGGGCATAATCAGCCGGAAGTCCCCACAATAATAGTAAACGGACAAAAATGTTGTTAGTTCCCACAAGATCAAATGCAAGTTCTAGGGGGTTTAGGGTTAAGTTGAATGAATGTTAGAATTAGGTTTAGGAGCTAGGGTTAGTAGGATTTAGGGTCAAGGTAAAGGAAAATAGGATTGTGAACAGGACTGAATTGTGTCCCCACAAGGTTATAACACGGGGCGAGACACGTAATACACGGGGCGAGACACGTAATAACACGGGCGAGACACGTAATAACAAGGGGAGAGACACGTAATACACGGGCGAGACACGCAATAACACGGGGAGAGACACGTAATAACACGGGGCGAGACACGTAATAACACGGGGCGAGACACGTAATAACACGGGGCGAGACACGTAATAACAAGGGAGAGACACGTAATACACGGGGCGAGACACGCAATAACACGGGAGAGACACGTAATACATGGGGCGAGACACGTAATAACACAGGGCGAGACACGTAATAACACGGGGCGAGACACGTAATAACACGGGGCGAGACACGTAATAACACGGGGTGAGACACGTAATAACACGGGGCGAGACACGACACGGGGCGAGACACGTAATAACACTGGGCGAGACACGTAATACACGGGCGAGACACGTAATAACACGGGGCGAGACGTGTAATAACACGGGGTGAGACACGTAATACACGGGGCGAGACACGTAATAACACGGGGTGAGACACGTAATAACACGGGGTGAGACACGTAATAACACGGGGCGAGACACGTAATAACACGGGGTGAGACACGTAAACACGGGCGAGACACGTAATAACACGGGCGAGACACGTAATACACGGGGCGAGACACGTAATAACACGGGGCGAGACACGTAATAACACGGGGCGAGACACGTAATAACACGGGGAGAGACATAAACACGGGGCGAGACACGCAATAACACGGGGAGAGACACGTAATACATGGGGCGAGACACGTAATAACACGGGGCGAGACACGTAATAACACGGGGCGAGACACGTAATACACGGGGCGAGACACGTAATAACACGGGGCGAGACACGTAATAACACGGGGCGAGACACGTAATAACACGGGGCGAGACACATAATAACACGGGGCGAGACACGTAATAACACGGGGCGAGACACGTAATAACACGGGGCGAGACACGTAATACACGGGCGAGACACGTAATAACACGGGGCGAGACACGTAATAACACGGGGCGAGACACGTAATAACACGGGGCGAGACGCGTAATAACACGGGGTGAGACGCGTAATAACACTGGGGCGAGACACGTAATAACACGGGGTGAGACACGTAATAACACGGGGTGAGACACGTAATAACACGGGCGAGACACGTAATAACACGGGGCGAGACACGTAATAACACGGGGCGAGACGCGTAATAACACGGGGCGAGACACGTAATAACACGGGGCGAGACACGTAATAACACGGGGTGAGACACGTAATAACACGGGGTGAGACACGTAATAACACGGGGCGAGACACGTAATAACACGGGGAGAGACACGTAATACACGGGGCGAGACACGCAATAACACGGGGAGAGACACGTAATACATGGGGCGAGACACGTAATAACACGGGGCGAGACACGTAATAACACGGGGCGAGACACGTAATAACATGCAGCACGAAAGCCAAAGCAACAATGCACAGGTACTCACAAGACCCACAGTCATGGAAACAATACCTGACCAAGACAATGGTGAACAAAGGGGACATTTATATAATTGCTAATCAGAGGAAATGGGAACCAGGTGTGTGTAATTAGACAGCTCAGTGATGCCTAGAAAGCCAGTGACGTAGGCTTCCAGAACTGGTGCACGGAATGAGCAGCAGTATGGGAGTTAGATGCCTTTTTAAACATTCAATACACTACAAGTTTGCATTTCCAGGAAGCAGGAAAATTCTCGACAACAAAAGAGTGATCAAATTAAGATCTACGTCTGTAGCACAATACAACACAACACAATATGAGCCTGGTTCATTTTCAGTGATGAGGCCCTGTACCCCATTTACAGTTTCTACTTCAATGTATCAGGTGGAGTTATTCACCAGCTATAGAGTGAGTTGTTGTTTATGTTTCTAAGACTGCAAGGTGGGAGATGCAACAATGGTCTTGAGAACAGCTGGAAGTGTGTTGGTGGTCTTTCTCTGGTCTGTAACAGGTATGGTCTCATTCATATCTTTTAGTTGCTCTGTTTAATAATCTACAAACACTTATGAAAGGTTAAGAATCATAATGTTATTCTGGTGTGTTCTGTTAAGCATATCAACTTCACTTAAATAGTTTTCTGTGGTTTCCATTCACACTCAACTCAGCAACTAAAGCAACAAAGTGGAGACAAACCCTACTGTCAGTGTGAACCAATAGACCTTGTCTTCATTCTGATACCATTGTGATGTCTAACAGTGTTTCAGTGGTACTGGGTCAGGATGGCTGGAGTGTTACATACACCACTCAGAGTATCTGTACCTTGAAGGGGTCATCAGTGGATCTGTTCTGCTCTTACACATATCCCAGTGGTTATACGGTCACAACAACCTTCTGGTTCACTAAGATTGTAAATCTGAGAGACGACCCAGACAACAAAGGTCGTGTGACGTACCGTAGAGATAGGATGAATGTCCACACCCTGAGAATCACAGACCTGAGAGAGAGTGACTCAGCTGAGTACAAGTTCAGATTTATAACAGGTCAGACTGGAGAGAAATATACTGGTGATCCT